>NW_019721778.1:99499-108634 GCF_002891405.2 Cryptotermes secundus | reverse complement strand
CACCCTCCTATCTGCCAAATCCTGTTTCGATCTCTCTTCAGATCACACGCCCATCCTCATTTCATTATCCTTTGAAACAATTCCTCGTGCTCCACAACCCAGCCTCTTCAACAAAAACACAAACTGGGACTACTTCCGTTTCCTCATCTCTGAACAACTTTCCCTAAATATACCACTTAAAACTACCGATGACATAGAATCTGCAGTCCACAACCTCACTACTCTAATTCAAAGAGCAGCCTGGTCATCCACTCCAGAATCCTCTCCCTCCCCTCAAACCGTTAGTTGCCCACTCACAATCAAACAAAAACTACTTGATAAAAGACGACTACGCAAAGCTTGGCTCCGCTTCCGCTCACCAACCACCAAATCACTTCTAAACAAAGCCTCTCGAGACCTAAAGCAACTTATCTCTGATCACAACAACCTCCACTTTCAGTACTATCTGGAACATCTCTCCCCCGCAGCCTCATCCGACTATTCTCTCTGGAAAGCCACCAAGAAAATCAAACACACTTCTCGTCCCTCTACCCCTATCATTACTCCTCAAGGCTCCTGGGCACGCTCCAACATTGAAAAAGCTCACACCTTTGCCACCCACCTGTCAACTGTTTTCAACCCTCACCCCTCTAACACCCCCCATGAAGAAGAAACCTCACTTGTATCTTCCTTATTCTCTCCATACCAACTCGACCCAACTCCTCCACCCTTCAGGCAATCAGAAATTCAATCAACAATAATCAAACTTAACAACAAAACTTCTCTTGGCTATGACCTCATCACTGGAAAAATCCTCCAAGAACTACCCCCAATCTGCATCAAACACCTCACTCATCTCATCAACGCTTCCCTCCGTGTCGGATTCTTTCCCGACCAATGGAAAGTTGCGCAAATAATCCTAATTCCTAAACCTGGTAAACCCCCTCACCTCCCTACCTCCTATCGCCCAATAAGTCTTCTCCCCATTTTGTCCAAAGTCTTTGAGAAACTCCTCTCCCATCGACTACTCTCTATAGTCGAATCCCTTCACATTCTCCCCGATCAACAATTTGGATTTCGCCAAAGACACTCTACCATCCACCAAGCCCACAGAATAGTAAACAAAATTCATGAAGCACTAGAAACTAAACAGTATTGCTCGGCAGCTTTCCTCGACATAACACAAGCTTTCGATAAGGTCTGGCATACTGGCCTTTTGTGCAAACTGCGGCAGTTTCTCCCCCTCAATTACTTCCTACTCCTCAAATCCTACTTATCTAACAGACACTTCCGTGTCAAAGTAGACAACAACTATTCTGACCTTTTTCCGATTCATGCAGGTGTCCCCCAAGGAAGTGTCCTCGGCCCCCTCCTTTACCTCCTCTACACCTGACATCCTAACCTCTATCAATACCACTATCGCAACCTTTGCCGATGACACAGCATTACTTGCAACCGACTCAAACCCAGTCACCGCCTCCCTTAACCTTCAAACCAATCTCAATTCCATTCAAAACTGGCTCTCTATTTGGCGCCTGAAAGCCAATGAATCCAAGTCCGTTCATGTCACCTTCTCCAATCATAGACTCCCCTGTCCTCCAGTATACATTAATAACAAACCTCTTCCCCAAGCATCAAACGTTAAATACCTCGGACTCCACCTAGACAATCACCTCACACGGACCAATCACATCTTCACCAAGAGGAAGCAACTGGGACTCCTACTTTCCAAATTAACTGGCTACTAGGACGTAGATCCACTCTCAACCTCAGCAACAAGCTACTCATCTACAAGATTATCCTGAAACCAGTCTGGACTTATGGTATCCAGCAATGGGGTTCTGCCTCCAGCTCTAACATAGCAATACTGGAGCGCTTCCAATCAAAGGTTCTCTGCCTGATAACAGATGCCCCATGGTATGTTTCCTACGCTATCATCAGCCGTGACCTTCAGATTCCAACAGTAAAAGAAGAAATTAGTCGTCTCAGCACTAGATATAACGCCCATCTCAGCAAACACCACAACCTCCTTGCATCCCGCCTCACGAGGTCGCCATCAATTCGCAGACTGAAGAAACACCACCCCTTCGACCTGCCTAACAGATTTCAGTATACGTAGCTCTAAATCTATTATGTAAATCCTAGCTAATTCTTTCCATTCGCCAACTTGGTCTCCGACCAACAGCCCATGGATCATCGCTAATGAGCGTATATCCGCAAGCCACCTCAACTGTCATATCATTATGCTGAATGTATACTACAGATTGCATAATAAAATTGGGAGTCTTTAAAAAAAAAAATATTGGGTTCAATCTCATCTCTGCCAAAATATATCTTTAACAGTATTATACCATTTATGGTGATGCTTATCTACCAAACTGCCATCCAGTGTGACTCAAATGTTAGCCCATAATCACATATAAAACATCCTAGAAGTTGGTTCACTGTGGGGTATAAAGTTTCACAGTATTCCATATCTAAATAGGAACACTGCCAAATTTGTGCATAATGGATAGCTTATCACCATCATGCATTTTGAAGGCTTAGGTCATTATAAATCACAAGATTAGCTTCAACTCTTCACTGTCAAGTTGATGGCCCCAAATCTCACCATTCCCTCAGTCAACAATGGGGGGCCAAGAATGGAAGGCAACCTCTTTGCATTTTTTCTGGAGGACTTCTCCAGTTTTATTGCAGTTAACTTAAAAAAATTAATTTTCAAAACAATTTCAACTGACATTAAAGAATGGCAATAATATTAACTGCATCAGAAACATACTGAATATCTTAAATAAGCTGGAAGCAAAACAGTGAAATCTTGCTGTCATGCTTCTGTATAGTGCTCTTTGGTCTGTGCTGAAGTTCCACATAAACACTGCAGTTATTATACACATAATTACATATAATGGTACAAATGAGATGTATATGCTAAAAAAGATTTTAAATTTATACCTTACACTGGATAAAACATCAGATGGGTATGGGCATTTTATGCACCTAAGTGTGTGGTATGATTTGAAATAAAAACTAGAATGTTATAATGTGAAATACAATTTTCAGCAAAGCGTTTTCTGCTTAAACCATTCAAAATTCAACCTAAGTTACATTATAAATGAGGACATCAGCTGATGTACATATACACTGTAATTTCCGTCATCTTTCAAAGACTGTATATTTTATACAATACAAGGCATATCAGCCATCTTGTCTGGAACATAATGGCATTAACTTTTGGTATATTTTTATTTATATAGATTACATAGCTGGCTGATCAGTCAATTGCTTCTTAAAGCTGAACCAAGCTTCATATGTGACATGATACAATGATCATAAAGTATAATTTTGGAGAGATGAGAATCAACAGAGATATCTGATTTTGGGGGGTCATGGTTTATGCTGATTTTTAATTAGTACTCCTGTTTCATATATAGCAATGGCATAAAATCTTGCTATCTTGCTCCAGACACTAGTTACCCTGACCAACTTTTTCATGGTTTTCTCCGCCCTCTCCCAATGACTGGATGGCAGCCAGTACAATGCCCCAAATTTGGCAACAACTTTTTCCTTCAATATCTGTTCCAATTTATTATTCACTAATATGAGTTACTGACAGTGTCATTAGACAGTGGGATAGTTTCGGTAAACCACAAATACAAGTTACTTTCTCCCCTTTCACAACATGCATCAATACAAGTCTACTGCTTGCAACACTTACCACTGGGATCGATTCCTAGTGTTGATCCACCCGTATTCCCATTGGTAACGACAGTTGTTTCCAAAGAATCAATGGTGATGCTACCTGGTCCAACTTCCATGAAGAACTCCACATTACCTGGGGTAATGTTGAACGTGGGTTGAGGAACAAAGTTTTGCTCTGAATTCTGGGCTGCAGAAACATAACAGACACTACAGTTCATGTCTATGTCATAACATTCTAAGTGATGACACTCAGACTGATTCCGTTTTTAAAGATGCCTTACCAGGAGTACAAGTTAGGTGGCATTGAATGGTAGAATTTGTGGATGATGAATTGGAAGGCATGTGGAAGAAAGTACACATGGATTACGTATTTTAAAAATGCTGTCACAGTATTTTCTTGGAGGGATGAAAGAAATTACATGAGATGAGTGTACGATGACTAAATTTAAAAGACACCCATATATCACAACATGCAGTTACTCCTCATTATACGCAAGTTTGAAAAACGTGATTTAATTTTAACATGATCAACTAATTTTCACTGACTTCAATTAAAAGTGCCTGCTTTAATGTGAACTGCCTGCTGGCTGATTGGGAGATATGGGAAGACGAGCAGGTAGATTATTGTGTGGGTGTGCAGTGGAAAAATGAGAGGGAAGAAGGGTAAATTATGTTTGATTTATGTAATTTTACCTTCTGCAACTTTCCTTTTTTGAACACAAATATTGTATGAAATGACAAATTCCTTAACCTTTCTTCACTAATAGCAGATGAAGTAATCACCAATCCAAATTCCAAACCACACACTCACATAGTGCATACTGTATGCACTTCTAGTGCCCTCAGGCTTACCTTCAGAAGAAACCTGTTGTCTTTCAGACTGTGTCTGGGGTGCATCCTGAGCCTGGTTTGTGTTGCTTCCAGCAGTCTCAGATTGAACAGCTGAAGCATGACTGTCAGGTGGCGCTGATGGTGCTGCTGATGTTGCGTTGGAAACCGCTGAGGAATTTGCTGATGGCGAATTGTCATTCTCAGCATGTGTAGATGGCTGAGAGTTGTTGCTTGCATTCTGTCTATTGGCCATTACATTAATTTGGGCCTGAAAAAAAAAAAGGTCAGTCCATCAGAAGTGAAGGCACAAGATGTTAAAAAATATGACATATTGTGCAAATAATCTTCACTTACTTTCCCTTCACATGTACATATACAGTGTTTTGCACACCTCATTAGTAATCAAATGTTACAGTATACTGTCCACAAGTCTTGCTTCATTCTTGGTGGATTCGGGGTTCAATACTCGGTCTAGAGGCTGTGTTTAACTTGAGGTTTCCCATGGCTTTCCACACTCCTCCCATGTAAATACTGTGAAAGTAGCTAAAATCATCTCAGTGGCACATTTAAAGGCCAGCCCCTTACCCAATGTGGGAGGAGCTCCCACTGGTGATTTAAATTCAGATATGCCAAATAACATCATCTCCAAACTAGTATAACTATTGTTATCTCCTTATAATTACAATCAAAACCACTAAAATATGAAAAATATTCATTTGAAATATTTTCAGTATCTGTATTTGATAAAAGTTTACTAGCTGATGCCATTTCTACTAACAACTCATCTACAATTAACATTTGCAAGATCATTTGCTCAAAGAAAGATTAAAAAATCTGCAGGATATGAGGTTGTCACAGTGGTCGTTATGAAGAGTTCTCCTCTGGGATATAATGCTGTATAGTCCACTGGAAGTCAAGAAGAGCTCTGCTTGCCGTCTGCTTTCATGCTGGTTTCTTGCTTAGCTTAGTCTTTGACCCTCAAGACAGAAGTGATATGTTCCTCCAAAATGTCAGATGACTTTCAACAGACTACCTGACATTATATCCCAGGAGACAGAACTCTTCAATAAATATGGTCAACTAACACTAAATGATCATCTTAACCTTCTTCCTGAAGAATACACAAGTAGATTTCATGTAGTTCTAATACCATTTGTCAGTCAGAAGCATAAAGCACAAGGATTCATAAACGCACAGTGCATGGTACTTCACAGTGACAGGCAGTAATTGCATAGGATACAGTGCACAATGCTCCAAACCAATGGGTTAAAGCAAACCATGACTGGTTATTTTTATATTCTTCCAAATTCATTCACAATTATCATTTCACTTATCACATAACTGACACAGTTACATGAAAAAGTGCTTTGTGCAAACACACAGCAAATAACTATGGATTACATAACAAAACACTCTCAGTTTCTCAGTATTGGAAGAACTGGTTTCTGGTATGATAATTTTAGCTGCAGTGTTGTTAAAATTAGGTGGTTAAATTCTGAGCACTTATGAAAAATGCAGACAGATTGGATAATTACAAAACATATTGACAAAAATCAATAAAGATTTTACTGTACACAAAATTTTATTACCTGAATTGGTATCCCTGCCTGCAGTACTGCAGAATGTTGAATAAGCACTGGACGGCATCTCAAGTTACGTGGTGGAGGACCAGAGAATTCACACATGATGTCACTCATGGCATGATATGCATGAGAGAGGAAATGCATCACCTCTGACACAGAATTGAACACTCTCTGTGCATCTTGGAGTGCTGGTGACTGGAAATATATGAAACAATGCATTACAAAAATATGTTTACACTGCAATTTCATCAAATCATTACACAGTTTTCTCCAGCTATAACACTCCATACTATACATTTTCCAACCATATTGAAAAACTGTTTCATTTTATTTTCAACAAAAATGGTACATGTCACATCTTATATCTGCAAATGAAGAAAACGTGTAAAAAAAAAAAAAAAGAACATGATTCACTGATTTCTGGGAAACAGGGAGCTGGTACTTGTAGCAAACTTAAAAAAACTAATGCCTCCATGAAGTGCCTGTATATTTACAAAGACGAATCACAGATATTTCTGTTACTATCACTGTAATATTGTAGCCAGGATAGCGTAGTTGGTACAGTGACTGGCTATGGGATGGACAACCGATGGGTTGGAGTTCAAGTCCTGGTAGGGTCAAGAATTTTCTCTTCTCCACGTCGTCCAGCCCAGCTCTGGGGCCCATCAAATTTCCTATCCAGCGAGTACTGGAGGCTCTTTCCCTGAGGGTAAAGCAGCAGAGGTGTGAAGCTGACTACCCACCTCCAGCTAGTGCCAAGATCGAGAATATGTAGATCTATACATTCACTCCTCCATATGTCTTCATGGCATACTGTTTAATTAGTTAATTACAGAGACTTTACCTTTCTTTATCAC
Organism: Cryptotermes secundus; assembly: GCF_002891405.2. Lineage (NCBI taxonomy): Eukaryota > Metazoa > Arthropoda > Insecta > Blattodea > Kalotermitidae > Cryptotermes > Cryptotermes secundus. The sequence continues at coordinate 101,685 of NW_019721778.1, read as the reverse complement.
TGTAACATATGCACACAATTAATCCACTTCCATACTTCAATTGTGGGTGTGTGCATGTGTCTGCGGTGGTTGGCAGGTAGAGGTCTGTGCAGATGGTTGGTGGAGTGGCTAGTTTGGTTGCTGCTTATATTTCTGCATTTCTCTCAATACAGGTACATTTTCCTCCCCAAAGGTCATTACTCTCAAATGTTATATATATATATATATATAAGGCTATAATTGACTTCACAGTAGCTTGGATTTCAAATAATTCTGATAAAAACCATCAAACAGCATTCAAACTCCTACACTGCCATAAACCACCAATGAGTTACACCACATCAGTATGTACATTACATACATCAGGTTCAAAGACTGGGTCATCTCGCATAAGCTGATGGTACTGTTGCAGAAATGGCTGCATACGTTCAGTAACACGGTTCAAATCATCCAGCAAGGCTGCCATGTCATTTGTTCTTGGGTATCTGAAACATGAAAAGAACATACGGTATTAGAAAACTTTATTTATTAATTACAACACTGTATTGGCTGCAGAATATGTAACTGGAAATAGCTGTATCATATGATGATATGAAGCACTTGTGGGCCCACACCATTCTAATGTACTTTCTCAGAAACTGACTTGAGGAATCAGAAAAATAAACATATACAAATACTAATTTCTTGGAATAATTTCAAACCTGGTACTTCCTGAATGTAAGTATCCTGTCACTGATCATACATGGACATTGTGGCATGACCAAACAACATGTACTGACAAACCCCAAGAATGTGTGCATAAAAGTATGTCATCAAACACAGTCCCATGACAATTCATAACCTTACAAACTACACAGTCCCATGACAATTCATAAAGCTTACAAACTATCTTCCTAAGATCAATTACCTTCTAATTTTCTCATGTTTCAAAACAGCCTCTTTACAAGAGAGTGACACCACAAGGCTCTGTATGCACTTCTGTTCTATATTCAGGCCATATGTTCACATCTGTATGGACTTCTATTCTCTGTTTTGGCCATACACCCAGCCCAATGCATCTTCACTTATTTGATCACAGGACTAATATTAGGCAAGGTATATATATATATATTACAAAGTTCCTCTTGTAATGTCCTTAATCCCAAAATTTTTGAATCTCTCTTGTGCCCAAATACTTTCCAGAACACTTTACTTCCAAATACTTGGAATTTAGGTTTCCAGCTAAAAATCAAATGGCTGCGTTTACAACTATAAAAAAGAAAGTATCATATTACACAAGCACATACACACCCACTTGTCCAGGCATGCATCCACACGATCATACACATATTCATTTTTTTTAGAAAGATGAATAAATATAAATTTTTTATAAGAAGTGAACAAATATAGTATGTCAGACATGAAATATCATGGGTACTCACTCCATAGACCTCCTGCTCTGATTTTCACTTCCTGAAGCTGAGCTGGGTTCAGATGAAGTGTGCTGTGGCACCTGTGTATTGGCCTCACCTGCCTCTGAACTGCTGACCTGCTGGTCCTGCTCAGTTCTTGTCCCTTCCTCACTGCCAGAACCTGACATAATAAAATCGCTGGATGTACAGAAATAACACAAAACTTTCAACCGTAAAAACACACTGTTCTGAACATATATACAGGGTGTCCCAGGAGGAATGGACCAAACTTCGGGAGGGTGTTCCTTATGTTAAAGTATGCCGATATAACCCAAAACACCTATGTCCAAAGTTGAACGGTTACGGAGATAATGGCCCGAGAAAAGTGTGGTCTTCTTGCAGGTCCACGCACTATAGCTGTCAGCTGAGACCCTTATCTGTTTGTCCTTGAGTGCTGTGAGTCACTAGCCGTAAGTTCATGCGCTGCCTACCAGAGCCTACAGATTACGTTTCGGCGGGGTCGTGAATGGGTGGTAAATTAGTTTGTGTGATGAGTTGCTGAAATGCCTCTTGTGTTGTTGTGTTGTCTTGTGGAATATTGTGATATGCATTTTGTGTGTGGATTTTGCGGTCACAATGCACGTGCTGCTGTTGAAGAATACCAAAGGCGTTTTCCTGATCGAAGGATTCCATCTCGAAGTGTATTTACACGAATTCACCAGACATTGCGTGATACTGGTTCTCTTCCAAGTGTTTCTGTGCACTCTGAAAGGCAGGATGTACGAATGATAGACACACGAGAGCACATTCTTGATA
>NW_019721778.1:34784-99006 GCF_002891405.2 Cryptotermes secundus | reverse complement strand
CGCCACACCTGCATACGTGATACGCCGATGCGAGAGGCCATTCTACGAGTGGAGAGACGCGGACTTCTATCAATCATGCGAAGAATGTTCTCTCGTGTGTTTCTCATTTGTACATCCTCCCTTTCCGACTGCACAGAAACACTTGGAAGAGAACCAGTATCACGCAATGTCTGGTGAATTCGCGTAAATACACTTCGAGATGGAATCCTTCGATCAGGAAAACGCCTTTGGTATTCTTCAACAGCAGCACGTGCATTGTGACCGCAAAATCCACACACAAAATGCATATCACAATATTCCACAAGACAACACAACAACACAAGAGGCATTTCAGCAACTCATCACACAAACTAATTTACCACCCATTCACGACCCCGCCGCAACGTAATCTGTAGGCTCTGGTAGGTAGCGCATGAGCTTACGGCTAGTGACTCACAGCACTCAAGGACAAACAGATAAGGGTCTCAGCTGACAGCTATAGTGCGTGGACCTGCAAGAAGACCACACTTTTCTCGGGCCATTATCTCCGTAACCGTTCAACTTTGGACATAGGTGTTTTGGGTTATATCGGCATACTTTAACATAAGGAACACCCTCCCAAAGTTTGGTTCCTTCCTCCTGGGACACCCTGTATATATATATAAAAAAATGAAGTTCCAGGCAGAACTCATACAGCCAACTTCCAATTATACAAACCTGGTGTTGTCAATGTCTTATTTAGGTAACACAAATATATAATCCTATAATAAAATTCAATTTGGTTCAAGGGCCTATATGCTCATTCATGTACAGATGGTAATAGTATGAAATCCTAGCTGAGTACAATTTCTATTTCTGCTTCAACAATGTAGAAGAGTACATTCACACAAGTAGACCTCTGCCTGCTACCTGCTTCTTGCTGGTTTCTTTCGTGGCTTGCTCTTCAACCATGAAGATGGTGGTACCATGTTTCTGTGAAACAGTGGACGTTTCCTGAACTACATGGCATAACCAATCAAAAGAATGTTTGTCTTAGTCAAAATTAAGAAACTGTCAAATCCAGCATGTTACAGGTTGTTGCTGCTGTCACTGTCATTGTCATCATCATCATCACTGTGAATGTTATTATTTTAGCGTCTGTTACAACACATTACTTATATACTGATTTTTGTCCACATTAAATTTGTCATATATAACCTCAAAATTTGCACTAGGAAATTGGGATGACCTCTACTGATACAATGATATAACCTCAAAATTTGCATTGGCATGACTTTATTTCTGATTACAGGAAATTAAAAGTAAGAAATTTGGAAGACCTCTAATGATAACAAGGCCCATAACAAGCCTATTGAAGATTGTGGAATTTGTGGTTCTCACAGCAGTGGTTATGAAAGAGTACTATCTTCTGGGATATATTGTCATGTACTTAGTATGCCGAGAGTCAACCGATGTTTTGGAGGAACATATCACCTCCATCTTTAGGGTCGAAGAATAAGCCGAGCAAGAAACCAGTGTGAGCCCTACTTGCCATCTGCATTCATACTGGCTTCTTGATTGGCATGGAGACTTAATGAGCCCACACTTTTTCCTTAAGAAAGGAAAGTATGCCAAAAATGACACAGTGATATAACTGCAGATTCTAATTGGTTCTGACAATGGTGGATGACACACAGAATTACTGGGGTTTTGGACTTTTTCCATCTTCTGGAATTTCAGGTAATAAAGGACACGACATTTTGGAAACTGGATCTGTTTCTGTCTTCAGGTGAGAAAGGAAGACACCTACTCAGTTGGACCCGTTAGAAAGAGCTAATCTCAATCACTGATCCAGTGGTCCTTTCTAACCTGAAGATGGAAACAGATCCAGTTTCTGAAATGTTGTGTCCTCTATTACCTAAAATTCCAGACGATGGAAAAAGTCCAAAACCCAAGTAATTCTGAGTGATATTCCTGTTGAAAATTTCTGAACAGCAAAGACAACATAAAAATCTTCACTCTGGATCTCAAAGATGTATTCTATAACCTTTAACATACTGCACTTATATTTAACATATGAAGAGGAGAAATATAAGATGTGGGAAGACACTGCCTGACAAGGTAGGTGAGGATTCAATGAGGAATTTACTGAAACTAAAACTGGTGACATCTGTGTAACCTTAAGCTAAGTCCAACTGTCCAGCATAATAGTCATCTTTATAGAGGTTACTTCTTGTAAATAACGATCTACCCATATCACAACAAACTCTTTTAAATTCACTAATATATGCATTTCATTTTGCCACCCACTATCAGTGTCACTTTGTACTTCCTAACCACTGCCACATGCATGATTCCTAACATACTCTGTGCCCTTCACAGACTGCTACTTATCTTTTATTCAGCTCAAGTTTAAAGAGTATGTTCATTTGATATGGTACGCTATTCAGTTATGACTTTTCAAACTGTCAATACATACAAGAAAAATATCAATAGGGATAGGGTCCAGGATATATTACAATCAAAATCAAAGTCACATTTATTGTATCAGTTATTATGGAAAAAGAAAATTTCTACATAACTGATGCCTTATATAATCAATTCTAGCCTCTAACATCAAGTTTCGTGATGCAATAAAACCTAACCTTTGATCACTGTTATGACTGGTAATTATATGTTTCAGTCAGAATAGCAATGGGCTACAGGCTAGATGGCTGGGGATCAATTCCTAGCAGGGGCAGGAGATATTTCTCTTCTCCAAAGCATCCAGACTGGCTCTGGGATCCACCAAGCCTCCTATCCAATGGATACATGGGGCTTTACCCAAGGGAGTAAAGAAGTCAGGGTGTGTAGCTGACCACTCACCTTCATCTAGTGCCAAGGTCAAGAATTGTGAAGCTATACCTCCACTCCCTTGTGCAACTACAATTTCACCTTTACCCTTTATAGGTTCAGTACATAGCAGCACTCATCAGTGTTACTACTCTTTCATGCATTGCTCTGTCTTCAATTTGTCCTTTAGTATCATGCACACAGTTTCATTTCTATGTTCCTTTTGTTCATTTTCTACACACCAAGCAGATTTTGCTACTAAATATATGTCAAGAATGGAACCCCCCCCCCACCAATAGATGCCAATTAAATACAAATTATGCTTATGCAAGACCACTGGTCCCCCGCCCCAAAATCAGAATTGAACAACATGAGACATACTTGTGAACTGTGATTCAGTTACAAAAGTGCCTATCAAACATTTATATCTGGTTGTACTGTTCAGAAATGTTCCTCAGTCAGATGTTACCTTCTATCCGAATATTAACAGTCTCCTGTGAACCTTGTGCCTGCCCTCCTCGGACAATGGTGATGTTGGGGACACCAGCAGCATGGGCAGCAGAGACTGCAGCAGCTATTGCAGCAGCTGTCGCAGCTTGCGCTGCCTGAGCAATGCTGCCAGCAAAGGGCTGAGCTTGTGTAAGAACACTGTTGCTGCCACTTCCACCGTTTTCTCCATTGGAACCACTGGACACGAATAAAAGAAAACAAGACTATAAAAAAATACACATATTGTCGCATGTTGGGTGTATAACGCAACAAATAACTTCACGCCTTAGTGGATATAGCGAATTGTATTTCACTTTCGCTCTTACAATCACACAATTTACAGATTCACAATTACTGCTATCTGCAGTATCACAAATACTACACTGCAAATGCTGGTTGACTGCCTGGCTGACTCGTAACTCGAGAACTTGAAAACTCAGAACTGACTATGAATAGTCTTCGCTGCTCCGTATCTAGCCTCGTTCTGGACAATGCAGAAAACAGCCACGTAACAGGCACCACTGTTGTCTGGCGCCATGGTTACCGGTGTTACTGGTAACACTGTCATGCTGTCGGGAGTTGTCTCTCGCAACCATTGTTTACCCATGTTGCATAGCGACCAGTGTGCCGGGACTTGGCTCGCATCGGGTCCGCTCGGCACGTCACCGCCGTGGGGGGGGGGGAGGGGTGTCCTGCATAGCACGGCACGTCACACTGCTCCCTCCTTAAGGCTTTTTGTCCCGAATAGCCTAACGGTGCACCCCCGTTCTTTTGTCTTTGGAGGCTGTTCCTGCAGCATCTGTTCTCTGGCCGTTACAACTGCTTTCCTCTTAAGACCAGCTAGTCTCGAGCGGTTTCCTGCTAACTTGCCAGAAGATCACATTCATCCATCGCTTTCTCCCATGGCACATTCACTCTCTCTGGGGAGGCTGGTTCTTCTATTTTACTGGCTCCTCTTCTGTGCCCTGCTTCTTTTTTCGTTTTGAAGGGGGTCGACCCCTCCATAGTGTCCATTTTTCAATGTTCACATCAGCTGGGATTCTGTGCAGCACTTCCACTTGTGCACTTGCACATGCCTCAAATTTCCTTTTCAGGATGAGTCCTTGTGTCCTCCTCTCACGTTGAAGTCCTTCTCGTGCTTTCTTTGACAAATCTTTATGCGGGCTTGTGCGTGACTCCAACTGATCTCCCTGAAGTCTGAGTATCTTGCGCTGTGTCACATTTGCACAGCTAGTCATCTTCTTGTCAGCAGCCAATTCGTGCTGCGGTCCACACTTTACGTTGGTCGAAGATTTCTTGAAGATATCACTCTTGCGCCATGCCACCGTCGCATGGCAGGACATCTTTGTGTCGCTTCTCTTCAGCGGTCCACAATTTCTTTGGGTCCAAGATTTCCTGAAGATATTCCTCCAACGCCATGCCACTGTTGCACGGCGGGACACCTTCCTGCAGCCGGTGGCCAACTTCATCCGTGATCCAGAAATTCCTCAGGTTGCTCTCCACGTCGTCCTGCAGCTTGCTTCTTGCCCCTATACCACTTCTTCCGTCCTTTGACCGGTTTCACTACGGCATCTTCGTTGGGGACTTCTCGTTGTTGGGCCACCTCAGGTTTCCTGTCTGCTGAGGTTGGCTCTTTTTCTTCCAGACGTGCCTCTATCTCTTGGCAGGCCGTGGCAATGAGAACCCAATCATGATCAAATTAAGTACAAAGAAATACAGCACTCTATCCTTTATAAATATGCAGAACCTGTAGTAATACTGGTAACCTTCCACCCTCATGACCATCAGAACCTAACACATAACATTATATAACAGAACATGAAATAAAAATCCTGCATGCTGTGACAAACAACAGGAAGTCGTCAAGTGCAGAACTTAACAAAAAGATTTCTTATCATGCCACACTTCACAAAAATTGATCAACTGTCAACAAACTAAAAAAAACTATTCTAATGCCACAGAAGTAAAATGAAAATCCTTATTCCATCTTCTCTTAATATTTATTAATAATAAAAAGTCCTTAAGGAAGAATGCAGGTTTATAATAAGACCATGCTGGTCTGTGTATGGATGTCATCCGTTTCAACTTTTGAACCAGGAGACTGATTTCCGCAGAACTTTGTATGAATGCTGTGCAAACTGGTGGCTGCTGATACAGCATATCTTTTAACTTCCTACATTCTGTAACAACAACAAAGCGAGCACAGTAACTACCACTTTATTTAGGGTCCTCTTTTCTAGAAGCAAAATAACAACATGGCAGCCAAAAGAAAGAAGTTTTCTTCGGCTTTTGGTGTGATGGCTGCATCTAGCGACCCCAGTGACACTGTCTTAAAGTGGTGGTCAGACTTGGTTACTTGATAATAGCCTACTTAACACAATTAAGCTGACCTGAAAAAATAGTTGAATCAAGATACTGTTATAACAAGAGTAATGAAAGAAAGCAAAAAAGCATTCAAAATGAAAAGCAAAAAGAGTTCTTTTCATTTTTATTTAAATGCTGACACTATCTTCTGTGTTGGAAGTATGTCTCTTGAGGAAAGGTAAGGGGGAGTTAGCAGACATTTCTGGAGATGGAGAACGGGACTTTGTAGGTTCCAAGGGTGACAGCTAGCACACATATGACTGAATTATTGAATCATTCAGGAAGGTAACACCTTCATCTCGCGCCACAGCTCAAGCAGTTAGTCACTGGCTTCCCACTGTGGCGTGCCGGGTTCAATCCCTGGTCTGGTCAAGTGGGATTTGTGGTGGACAAAGTGGTGCTGGGGCAGGTTTTCTCAGAGTACTTCGGTTTCCCTTGCCAATCTTCATTCAACCAATAGCTCCATAATCACCCTCACCTATGATCTGGGACTGGTACAACAGGCCAGAAGTGGCCACAGTACCAAGTGGACTCAGTCCCACCTTACCAAGTAATAAAAAAAAAACCTTCATTTGTATAAATGGATGTCTGTAACTTGGGGACTTCTATATTCTTAACAGCAATTTGTACACACAATGCTGGACCCAAGACTGTACATGAATGGTTTCATAAACAATTATATTACATTATAATACAAACAGGGAAGGAGGCTGGGTGCACCCAAAGTTATTGCTAGCATATGCTGACTGATAAGGAAAAGAATCTGAATGCATCTGCTCCAGTTATCGAGTACATATTACAACACAAAAAGAATAATAGGACTGATCAGTACTGAACATTAAACAAAACTTTTCTTACCTCCCATTCTCTACATCTTCTGGGGGTGATTCTGGGTCTGGTGACTCCTGAATGCCGGGCCATTCCAACCGCTGCAGAACAGCAGATGCACGGCGAACCATTCGACGAGCCACTATTAAGCGACTCTGTGAGAGATTATGAGATGGCTGAGGTGGCTGAATACCTTAAAAATATTCACAGGCATTAACTATTACAAATAAGTGGCCTTCATAGTCTAGGGGTAACGTTCCCACCTCATGACTCAAGATACGCAGGTTCAAACCCGGCAGAGGTCATGGAATTTTTAAGGGTGGAAAAATTCAGGGAACAAGTCCTCCAGGATGGACTTTAAGCTGTGGGTCCCGTGTCGTAGATTTACGGCACGTAAGAGATCCTCATGTCTCTAGGAGACCTCTGAGCAAAATTATGCAAAATGTTTCCTGTCCAAGTAGTTTCCAATGCCTCTGGTAGATGGGGAGTTTATCGGGTACCAATGCCAGTAGAGGGCCGACCTCACTGGCAGAAAGGGGAGAATTATCGGGTACCACTGCCAGTAGAGGGCCGACCTCACTGGCAGAAAGGGGAGATAGTGGGCACCAGACAACCACGAACCACACTACTAACTGCTGACTCTGACCTCTGACTCAAAGACTGACTAACTCATCCCACTGGTTTCCGTTACATAGCCTCAGTGTGGACCTAAAAGAGAACACTGCTTCAAATAACTCCTCCACTGTTGAGTGATGTGTTAAGCAGGATGTTGCCTAGTGATGACCCAGGTACTGCTGATGTGGGAGTGTGTTTTGGTTGCTATAGCAATGGATGACTTTTCTGTGCCCACTATTCTGACTTTATCAACCATTATGTCATAATATGATGGGTAAATCTTGTAAAATGTAAACCTACACTGCATGAGGTCAGTTCCAATAAAAGAACTCAATATAACTGATAGTTTCTCTTTACTAAGCCGAAAAAAGCATTAACTAAAACCCGCCTACCAATTTTAGAGAAAAAACAACAGAGAAGTTAGTGTGCAGGTAATTTTTTATATTTTGTGATACACACAATAAACATTCAACATATGACACTTAAGCTTACATATGAGTAAACATCTCGAGTCAGTAAGATTCTCTTACTAAGAAGTAGGAGATGAGCATACCTTGTGCATCCATAAGATCTGCAGGAAAGGCCATAGCCCCAAGATACATAGCATTTCCATCCATGCGAGGCTGTCTGTGATGCTGGTTTGTACGGCGCTGTTGCTGATTTGGTTGCCTGACCCCTGAATTATTTCCATTGGGTCGAGTGGTTTGTGGTGGAGGTCGATGAACAAGATGAATGACCTTACCGTTGACATCTGCAAATTAGCACGCCTTCATAAATGTCCAGGTAAAGCTATGCTTATACTCAAAACTGTGCCCAAACAGCCAAAATATCATAATCAAATGGTGGCTCAATTCTTCAACTACCTTTCCTTCCAGGGAGGAGGCTTAATCGATTTTAGAGTAACTAGTCAAGAGAAAATCCAGAAAGGTTCTGCCAGAGGAAATGAATCCCAACTGCCAAGTCCAGAGCAAACATCTTCATTTATTGAGCTATCATTACTCATGAGAAACATTCATTACTGATCTTAATACTTACTTCACTTCAGACTTCACTGAATAACATATATACTTTCTACCAATTTCCGTCTGTTAAGTAAGTAAGAAAGGTTATGTGTTCATGCTATGTCGCCCCACATTCCAACTTTTGAGCCAGCTCAACAATTTTCATGAAATCTGGTATGGATATTCTGCCATCACAAGTACTGTAGCCTCATTTTATTTAATTTCCTACAACTGGAGAAGTTCTGGTGTCTGCACACTCTTTGGCTGATGTATCTTCAACTGGTAACTGACTAAGTTTTCTGCCACTTCTTATACAGCATTAACACAAAAGTATGCTAGGTAAAGTTTGAAACAAATACTGCTGGAAAAAATTATACATGTCTTAACAATTCTTCCATCTACTGTAATTCTCAACCAGAAATATGCAATGTTCAACACCATACTTGACCATAGTTCAACATAAACACATGCTCACAGATGACTGATCACACAAACTTGCAACTGATGGAAATGAACTGCACACTTCTTATCAACGTGACTGTGTAGTGTCACACTGTTTACTTCAAAGCATGAATCAGCAATGCACAACAACTGCTGATTAGCTAAACGATTGTTCAAACTAAATGCTGTAACTCTTGGCTGTATCTCTCCACACACTTTGTAAAGTACCTACTACATCTTTGAGTCATCACATATATCAAAATGGTGTATGAAGGTCCCATCTGAAAGTTGAAAGAAATACTGCAATCCAAACATTTCAAAATGAAGTTGAAATCAGAAAGAGAAGTGACTGTGAAGTTGGCTCAGGGCAGCACAAGCTTCCAATTTTATACATCTGTGAGCAAATATCTGTTTCACAAGTTTGTTATAATATGAAAACCATCACTGTCACTTTCAGAGAATAAGAACATTCCAACCCTATAATGTGTAACATAGAATGAGCAATACCCTTCTGCTGAATTGTTTTATTCAGCGTGGTACTAATTCTACAGCAAAAATATGTAGTACCTAAGAATGTAGGTATGAGTAAAAAGATGAACAAGGTATTTACTGGCATGCTTTGATAATAACAGTATGTGCCTCAATTTTCATAATAGTAAACAACAGGATACTTACCATATTCACTCAAATTCTTTTCATCAACCAACACCCTTCCACAATAAATCAACCGCTGAGAATCTGCAGGAATATTGATTGATTCAGCAATTTTTTCTTTCAGTTGCTTCACTGTAGTCTGTAAAAATGAAAGGCAATGTACATCACACACTATGTTATGTTTCAAAGCGTAAGTACATTACAAATACAAAAATGAACAGGCTATTATAATAATACAAGTGGACAAATGAAGTGTTGCTATAAGTGGCAAGTACAATTACTCAGCATACTGGGTTATATCCTAATTTACCACTATAACTACAGATAGCATTTACAAAATTATGTAAAATTAAGACTTATCTGATGTTCATAAGAGAATATACATATCGTCACGTGTTGGGTGTATAACGTGACAAATAACTTCACGCTGTATAGGATATAGCGAATTTATTGCACATTCACTCTCCACACTTATACAATTCACAGTTATACAATCTTAATCTTATACAATTCACTGTCTCAATTGCTGTTCAACTGCACAATATTAAGAGTCATGGGAGATCAGATCTTTTGCATTTGTCAGATACTGGGGGGGAAAAAAAAGGGAGTAGAATGAGACAGTACATCAGCTATTCATAGACTTCAAGAAAGCCTATGTTTCAGTTAGGAGGGAAGTGTTGTACAATATTCTGATAGAGTTTGGGGTACCCATCAAACCAGTTAGGCTGCTTAAAATGTGTTTAAACGAAACATATGATAAAGTCCGTACATGTAAACTTCTGTCTGATAATTTTTCTATTAAAAATGGTCCAAAACAAGGAGATGCTTTAGTGCCACTGCTTTTCAACTTTGCTTTAGAATATGCCATTAGGAAGATCCAGGGAAGCCAGGTGGGACTAAAATTAAATGGGACACATCAGCTGTTGTTCTACGTTGATGATGTTAATCTACTGGGTGATAATATAGATACCATAAACAGAAACAAGGAGACTTTAATTGACCCAAGTAAGGAGGTTTGTCTAGAAGTAAACACAGAGAAAACTAAGTATATGCTGCTGTCTTGTAACCAAAATACAGGGCAAAGTCATGACATAAAGACAGGTAACAGATGTTTTGAAAATGTGGCACAGTTCAGATATTTGGGAACAACAATAACAAATCAAAACCTGATTCAAGAGGAAATTCAGAGGAGACTGAACTCGGATAATACTTGGTACCATTCAGTCCAGAACCTTTTGTCTTCTCGTCTGCTGTCCAGAAACATAAAAATCAGAATATACAAAACTCTAATTTTCCTTGTTGTTCGGTATGGGTGTGAAACTTTGTCTCCGACTTTAAGGGGGGAACATAGAGTGAGGGTGTTTGAGAACAGGGTGTTGAGGGGAATATTTGGACGAAAGCGAGATGAAGTGGTATGAGGTTGGAGAAAACTGCATACTGAGAAGCTTCGTAACTTGTACTCTTCTCCAAGTATAATTAGAATGATCAAGTGGAGGAAGATGAGGTGGACAGGGCATGCAGCACGAATGAGAAGAGGAATGCATATATGCATATAGGATATTGGTGGGAAAGCCAGAATGAAAGAGACCACTGTGAAGACCAAGGCGTAGGTGGGTTGACAATATTAAAATGGACCTGAGATAGGATGAAATGGTATGGATTGGATTGATCTGGCTCAGGATAGGGACCAGTGGAGGGCTCTTGTGAACACAGTAATGAACCTTCGGGCTCCATAAAATGCTGGGAAGTTCTTGAGTAGCTGCACAATTAGTGGCTTCTCAACAAGGGCTCAGCTCCATGAGTGAGTGAGTGAGTGATTTAGTGGGGGAGTTCCCTTCCAACTTCATCATCCATATGAAGACAAATTGTTTGTAACAATGGAGTATGACAGAGTTAAATTTCTTTTATAACACAGTAGTGAAAGAAATTAATAACTTACTTGTTCAATGTAACTTTTAAATTTTGTTTTAATTATGACAATAATGAAGATAATTCAATCATATTAATTTCTGTAAGTGCTTGACAACAGCAAGATAGCCCACTGCAGGCAAGCACTGAAAAATGGAAGATATAAAAACATAAACAATGCAGTAAAACACAAAAAGAGCTATCAATAACATAAGAACAGGATAAAATGTAGAAAGTAAAACTAAAGAGGCCAGACACAAGACAAAACTCATAAATTAAGCGATAAGTCACTGAAAGAGCGAAAAATATTAGCCAGTGAAACACAATTGCTCTTCAAGATGTCATCTTCCTGCAATCTCTGATTACACCATACAACACTGATTTTCTCCTTGAGTATTGAGGGGGTAGGTTACCCCATGCACCGCGACCAGTTTGATCTACTGTGCGTTCCCCTTTGAATTTCTACTGTCTCCATACCCTACCGGTACTGATGCTTGCTATCGTTCCCTTCTGCCAGCAAGGTTTCAGCCTTCTACTGGCAGTGGTATCTGATAGTCCCTTTCTGTCAGTGAGGTCATCCCTCCTCTGGCAGTGGTACCTAAGCTCCCCCATCTACCTGAGGCACTGGAAACTACTTGGGCAGGAAATTTGCCTAATTTAGCTCAGAGGTCTCCTAGAGACATGAGGTTCTTTTACGTGCCGTAAATCTACGACAAGGAACCCACAGCTTAAAGTCCCTCCTGAAGGACTTGTTCCCTGAATTTTTCCGCCCTTAAAAATTCCATGACCTCCACCGGGTTTGAACCCGCGTCCCTTGAGTCATGAGGTGGGAACGTTACCCCTAGACTATGGAGGCCGCGATTTTCTCCTTAGTGAAGAGTTGTGTAATTTCAGTGCAGTCTTATGTGCATGAAAATGTTATGGAAAACATTCTATAAACCACCATCTTCTTTGGAAAACTACATTTGTGATTTCTTAAAAAAAAAATATGTAGCATCTCACTAATATTTGGCTTGGATAGTTGCGAGCATCCAACTGTTGGTTAATACAACACCAAATGTCATTCACTCACTGCTCAGGAAATTAATATGTTCTGCAATGATCAGCCAAAAAACTGCCATATCATATCCAGCTATATGCTTTATGGATTGTAGCATGACAAGTTTTGAGCCTGAAAATCATGACACAATATTTTAAAGCTCAGGCTGACATTCAGCACACCCGTATTTAGTGTTGCCAGCGATTTTCCCTTACAAGAGGAAAATATTTTCCATGTTGCTGCACAGCGTTATTCCTTATACGTATCCATAAACAGAATCCAGAATGGACAAGCATTCGATATCCACGCAAGAGAAACTCTACAGAAGTGTATCTCTGCCTTCATATTTTAGGTCAGTTTTTCTCACAATAAGATTTTCTTATTATAGGGCACCAATTAGTACATGAGGAGCATAACATATCAGCAAAATTTTGAAAAACTCCGAATCCTCTTCTCTGATATAATTAGGCTTTCTGTTCCTCCAATACACACAATTCAGTAGGACTAAACAAGTCAAGTAGACAACTGCTTTATGTTTGTACCTTTCATGATCATTATTTTAACACTCTTGTAGATAGTTATTTAAAACATTAAGAATTCTCCCTCTTCAACCTCAGTAATGAGGTATTTTAGCGTCCTGTTGCACTGATTTTCGTCCATGATATGTATGCCATGTCTGTCTTGTAGTGCACTCAATTTCACCTGTTATTTCACAACAGCTTCGGCAACATAGTGCCATCATCAGGTGCTCCATTTACGTTAATCTATTGCATTGCTTGCCATTATGTCATTGTAAAATTATTTATAAAATATTTTAAAATATTCATAAATTATAATATATTTTTATACACTAAAATCTTGTTAAGATATTCATCTTATATGTCCCAATTCAAACCCGCGCATGGTTCCTCCACTATGGGAGTTGTTCCTCTTATACTCTGTGTATATCTGCAACGTGAAAAAGGTGCTTATTATTTTTACTTTCAGCTTCAATCTGTTATGTGTTGTATTATAATGTTTAGTACTCACCGTGTCTCGTGATGTGTGTTTCCCTTTTGGCTGCGGGTGTTGTAATGTTGGATGTGTGTGTGTGTCTTCGTATTGATTGAGCTATGATGTTGTGGGGGTAAATGTGCTGGAGGTAGGTGGTGGGGTTGTGTTATGTTGTTCTGTGTAAATTGTGTGTAGTTCATGAAATACTGGGTTGTATATTTCCTTATTTATATTGTTCATATGCGTGTTTTTGTTGTTCTGTATATATGATAGTTTTCTAATGCGTTTAAATACTGTCCTTTCTTATTTGTTGCTATGATATCCACAGTGTTTTCTATTGTACCGTATGCATGCCCTGTGTTTAATATGTGTTTTGAGTATCCTGTATTGCTGTTATTGTGTCTTATGTCATATATGTGTTCTTTATATCTGGTATTAAATTTCCTCCCTGTTTGTCCTATATATTCCATGGAGCAATCTAGGCATTTCATTCTATATATGCCACTTTTGTTATATTTACTCATTTGTGTTTTTGATTTTAAAATCTGTTGTAAATTATTATTAGTTCTAAATGCTATTTTTAATTTTGTGTCACGAAATAGTTTTGTAATGTTTCTTGTTTCTTTTCCTATGTATGTGAATGTTACCCATTTTGTTTTCTGTTCTTCTGAATTCTCTGTGATGTTCTATTCTTTTGTAATGTTTTGGTTTCTTTTATTTGTAGTTAATTTAGTAATTATATGTGTTGTACTTATTGTTTACAAGTATGTTATTTATAGTAGCTATCTCAGTATCTTTTGCTACTTTGGTAATGGGGTAATTATTTACTCGATCTATAAGGTATTTAATACCAGATATCTTGTGTTCTTGTGGATGGTCACTTGGTATTATTATGTCCGTTGCTGTGTGTTTGCGGTGTACTGAAAATTGCAAATTTTTTGTTTCTCTATATATTCCTATATCTAGGAAATTTATATAGATTTATGGTTCTCTTTCTATATTGTGAAATTTATTGTTGGTTGCAGTTTATTAAATTCTATAACCATGTCGTCGATATTTGTTTGTTTATATCATATATATTAGTTTGGTAACTGTAAATATTCTAGTAGTGTCCTAGATATTAGTATTGCTATTTGGTATGCTGATGCATGTCTCCAATTGATTATGGGTCTAATGAGTGCGTTGTGTTTGTGTAGTTTTATTGTCGCGTGCATATTTGGGGCCGTAGGGTTCATGTTTGTGTATTTCCATTTTTGTTCTTTTTGTATTATATTTGTGCATTGTTTTACTGTTTGTTTAATTATGTTTTGGTATTGTTGTGTTGGGTCTTTGTTGATTATTGTAAAATTATTCTCTTGTATAAATTTCATTGCCGGTCACGGTACCCAAGCAGTCTAAGGCACGTACTGTCTTTGCTCGCTTAGAAACCAGGATCGTGGGTTCGAATCCCACTCAGGGCATGGATGTTTAGTTTGTGCGTGTGCGTTTTTCTGTGTTTGTGTACAGGTAGAGGCCTTGTGACGAGCTGATCACCCGCCCAAGGAGTGCTACCAAATGTGTAAGATCTAGAAAAACCAAAGTGAACGGAGAAGTTCATGGAGGTAGGCCTAGGCCCACTGGGGCTGTAGTGCCAAGGAAAAATAAATTTCATTATTTTTTGTTATTCTTCTTCTGTTATTATTACTAATGTTTTACCTTTGTCTGCTTTTGTTACTATTAATCTGTTATCTAGCATTTTTCTCTTTATATTCATAGCTACTTTCCATTCTCTCTTGCTGTTATAACTATTATGAATTTCTTTGTTTCTGCTAATACCTTTTATTTGTTTCGCAACTATGTGTCTATAGTAGTTGTGTTCTGTTATATCTAGTTTTGTTACTGCTGTTTCTGCTTTGAGAGCTAATGTTTCAATCCATTTTTTATTTTTATAGTGTAAATTGTATTTTAACCCCTTGCTTAAGAGTTGGATTTCGTCTTGTGTAAAGTGTGTGTTTGTTCAATTTTGTACACGTGTATAAGTTGTGTTGTTAAGCTTGTTCATTGCTGTTTGGGTTTTTTCCCATTTTTTTTAGTTTTTGTTGTTGTTTTAGATATGTTGTTTTCATTTCGTGTTGTAGTTTTTGGTTTATTGCGTCTTCTATACTATTCCAAACTTTTTGCCATGTGTTTGCGTTGTGTATGTGTTTGTGGTAAAGTTGCGTATTTAATTCTTCTTTCTTTTTGTATAGGAATTTTATTTCGTTTTTTATGAGCGATATTTGAGCTCGTGTTTTTGTTTTTCTCGCTGCTTCATTATATTCTGGTATTTTAATGTGGGCGTATTTTGGTATTAACCTCTTCCTCAAATATGTCTTATTAAAATTTATGTTGGCATTGCAATGTAATAGTTTACGTTTACAATTCATGTATTGGTATACGCATCTAGTATGAATACTATTCATAATGTTGTATTTTAGCGTCCTGTGGCACTGATTTTCGTCCATGATATGTATGCAGTGTCCGTCTTGTAGTGCACTCAATTTCACCTGTTATTTCACAACATGTTTCGGCAACTTAGTGCCATCATCAGGTGCTCCATTTACATTAATCTATTGCATTGCTTGCCATTATGTCATTGTATACGTGGTGTGTTCAAAAAGTATCGAACCTTCTTTTTTCCTGCGTAAACCAATGAAGTGCAGGAGGCTCCCTTCAGTGGAGATGTGGAGGGGACATTCATGCTCAGTTGTGAATTTCTTCCTGCCCGCAGAAAGCGCCAGTTGCTGGCAGTCGGCCTATGAGTGAGGACGTGTAGTGAGCGCTTGTCGGATTACAGTAAGGTGTAAAATGACAGAACAACATGACCAGCGATATTGCATCAAATTTTGCCAAAAGCTTGGCGATACCCAAGTGGAAACCATTCGCAAGATTCAACAGGCTTTCGGGGATGATACCATGAGCAACTCACAGATAAAGGAGTGATACAACAGCTTCAAAGATGGCCGCACATCAGTGGACAGCGAACCGCGTTCAGGCAGACCCTCAACAAGCCGAAATGAGAATGTCATTGACCAAGTGCGGACTTTGGTCATGGAGGACCGTCTTATCACAGTCCGAGAACTTGCGAACGAGGTAGGGGTAAGCATTGGATCGGTACATTCAATTTTGACCGATGATTGGGCATGAGGAGAGTCCGCAAAATTCGTACCGAAACTGCTAACAATGGAGCAGAAGCAATGCCATCTGGAAATCGCACAGGACATGCTGGACAATGCAAACAGTAACCTCAACTTTCTGAACACCGTGATCACAGGCGATGAGTCGTGGGTTTATGGGTACGACCCAGAAACCAAGATGCAGTCGTCACAGTGGAAACATCCGACATCCCCCAGGCCAAAAAAAGCACGGCAGGTCCGCAGCAATGTCAAGGTCATGTCGGCCTTTTCTTCGACTCTCGTAGGGTTGTGCATCATGAGTACGCACCACAAGGCCAAACCATCACAAAGGAATACTACCAGGAGGTCCTTCGTCGCCTTCATGATGCTGTGCAGCACAAACGACTGGATCTGTGGGCAGCATAAACTTGGCAGCTCCATCATGATAACGCACCCACCCATTCTGCGCATCTGATTCAGACTTTCGTCGCCAAACACAACATCCCTGTGGTTCGTCAGGCTCCCTACTCCCCTGACATAGCTCCGTGTGACTTTTGGCTATTTCCCAAGCTGAAAATGCCGCTGAAAGGAACCCGATTTGAGTCAAGAGAAGATATCATGCGAAATCCAACGGCCCGGCTGATCACCATTCTAAAAGATGCGTTCCAGAAGTGTTTCCAACAATGGCGGAAGCGCTGGGAGAAGTGTGCGCATTACTAAGGAGACTACTTTGAAGGGGATTAGGGTTTTGTACCTCCAAATCAATAAATGTATTTCTGCCGACCAAAGGTTCGATACTTTTTGAACACACCATGTATTTATTCTTTATTGTGTTTTGTGATTGATTACATGGATTCATACCAATTTATATCAGATATGCATAACAGAAATACAAGACAGGGTTACAATCTTAATCTTTATCAACCCTCAGCTCATCTATCACTGTATCAGAAGGGAACTTGCTATCAAGGTGCTTAATAATCTTCGTTTATATTTAAAGCAATTATACAATAACTGCAAAGGTTTTAAAATGGCTTTGAAGGATTTTTGTGTTGCCATTCATTTTATACAATGGAAGAATATTCTGATTTTGAATAAGACAAAAATAAAGATATAATTTCTTTGTAATAAGTGATTAATCATATAGTTTGTAATATTAGGCTTTTTGTATTGTTTTGTGCCCATAAATGTAATGATATTGTGTAGTGTTACTTGACTATATGTATGTTTGTACTGTTCTTTTTCCTACTGGTTATTTCCACATCCTTATACTTTTTATGGATTTATGGAAATAAAGGTATATGAGTATGAGTACACAGCGTTTTATAATATAGTATCACTAATTGGGAATGAGGTATTAAAAAATTAAAGCAATACAATGTTAAAAAGGGTACAACTAATTCAAAATGAACTTACATCATCTGGTACAGAAAACCCATGATTCTGAGAATCTAATGTCTTCACTGTGAGCTCAATCATGATTCTTCAATTCTGTAAAAAGGAAGCAAACTGGCAACACAAACCAGACAAACAACCTCTCAGCAGCAGCAACAGAAATTAGTATGTGGGCTTATAAACTCACATCATGGCACAGGCCCTGAGCACCCAACAGTTAATTCAGCTGTTCAGGAATTTCTGCTAAGGTAGGTAGTTTCATCACAGTCATTTCTATGCTAAAATGATATTTATCAAAGTAATTTCATACTATGTACAGACTGGTGGGTGAAAACCAATGAGAAATCTGTGTACTTGATTTAGATTTAAGATTTCTGTTTTGGCTTAAACCTTATTCGCAGTTTATCAACAGGGATTGTATGGATTTGCTGGTAAGACCATGCTATTTGCTTGCCAGTGTACAATAAAAATATGTCATTAACAAATACATTTAAATGCTGTTCCCAGTGGGTTAAATGGTTATGTAAAAAGAAAAAGAATAAATTCACAACTTTTAGAAAACGAATAAGTAATGTCAATACTAAAAACCACCACAGTTCTAACCTGCCCTAAATCCACGTGTGTGTATGTGGATTGGAAGAGTTAAAAACTTTGGTTAATATCTCTGGAAGAAGTTTGAATGAATCCAGACTAATGGAGCGCCTGCAAATAGAGACAAAGTTACTTTCATAGATCAGGATTGTGATGGCCAAAACTGCAGAAAACACTGTGTGTGTATGTATTACTGCTATTGTGTCAACATCCATACCCAGGACAGCTGAGATGAATAAAAAACACAGTGACAGTGACCAGGCCTACAGAAATTTGGGCCACCAAATCATTATGGTGTCTATAATTTTCATGATAGCATTTAAAGTTCCTTCCTCTATATTACTAGTGCAGATGACCTGTCAAAGATGGGGAAAACACTTCATTTCTTCCTTTCTTATCTCTTTCTACCTTTGTCTCCTTATATATTTCCCTTCCCTTATTATTTGTGATCCTAGCATCACTCCTGTCCTCATGTCTTAGGCAACAGAATGATGGATTTCCCCAAGCTTGACAGAAATGACAGCTATTATGCAGAGTGTAACTTGTCATCATACTGGTTTCTGTAGGTGACAAGGCATTCCTCTTTCACAGGCCTGCTGTGGTAGCCTTTAATTAACAGCCTGCTTTTCCACTGTAGTTTAATTTGTGTTATATGAGTCTTACATGCCTCACATCTCTATACAATTGTAGATGTTTCAATTGTAATTTTGGAAAAAAAGGGGGGGGGAAGAAAAAGAAAGGATTATATGAAATTTGTGCAGGCCCGACAAATGCTATCCAACAAGTCAGGGAATTCAACATATTCATTCACATTTGTAATTACTAGTGTTCACAACCTTGCTAACCTCATATTAGTAATTCTGTATTTAAGCATCCTGTTGCAAGCCATACTGAAACGTCTATGTATAACACAGTCCATCAATAAGGCAACAATCTGTTCCCTTCTCTTCCACCTATACTTTAGCACATGTTACTGCATTAGATGACCATCCTCAGGGGTCTTAATATATCAAAACCACTACACTGCATTAATAAGTGTTAAAATCACACGCTATGGTGCACTTAATAAAATAAATAAAATAAAATAAAATCCATTAAAATTTTCATCATTCTTGTGAAATTCTATTCCACCTCACAAGGGGTGCCGTCCACTTGTTTATAACTATTCGTATATGTTTCTCTCCGTGTTTGGTGCAGCAGCTTGTTTCATTAGCCCATTGCTGTTACATCTGCAATCTGTAATATGCCCCTTGTTTGTATGCTGTTCCCTCTAGCAGCGTGTGTTGTCTTCACGCCCTTCGTGAGGTAGAATAGAATTTCATCAGAGTGATGAAAATTTTAATAGATTTTATTTTATTTTATTAAGTGCACCACAGCGTGTGATTTTACCGCATATTAATGCAGTGTAGCAGATCTGATATATTAAGACATCTAAGTCTGAAACATGTTGTAGAAGAGAAAGGAACAATTTGTTCCAGTATTGATAGACTGTGTTATATATAGACATCTCATTAGTACTATACATTAATTTTCATGCTCACATGTATCAATAACTTCCATAGCATGGTGGGATCAATAATTCAGACATAATTAGGTCAGTATTTGAAGTTGGAGAAAACTGAACTGGAACAGGTTATGTACTACATCTCAGTAGACAGTGTGAATTATATACTGCAAACACAGAGATAAAAAAACCATTGGACTGCATCACTTAAGTATCAGGTAAAAGAAGAAAGATGACTTGGGAAAGAAAAAAGAGACAATTTGGGTGAGAAACAGGAGAACCAAAATTAAAAGAAACCCATACCACAATCTAAATTAACATAAGTGATCAATGAATCGCTGCATCATTTAGCATAAGTGACATGAAAAGCATGCAGGCTTATGAACATAAGAGCATAATGTTACTCTCAAAATACATATTTCCATAACTGTTGCAATTATTTAAAATGCAGCTTAAATTGCTGGCCCTCAACCATGCTATGTTCATCAAAGGACAAAGTGCAGATGTCATTAAAAGTAAACCACAATACTTTCTGATCGCAAACAGGTGTTCTTTCCAGGGGATTTAGAGTAGGAGAAATAACCACTCTTGGGTAATCTATAATGTTTCCACTATTATGTTCTGTCAAGTTATGAACTTTAATGTATCCTAATTTCTTTACATTCATTTACCCTAGTTTTTGCCACGTTCATAATATGTACTTCCCTCATCTTTTCATGCAAAAGTATATATGCTGGGAGGATCCAAACTCTATTCTGAACTCAAAGCCTTCTAAAGTGGGGACACATCAAGAACACTTAAAACTTTCTAACCGTTTATTATTTTCTTAATGCAACTATTACCACTGAAGCTGATAATGTGACATATTACTTACCAGCTCTCCTAATGATTAATAGTCTCAGTGAAACAATTTTACACACCACTTCAACATGTACTAACATATATTCACCTCTAACCTTTCTGCAGAAATTTCACTTTATTTCAGATGAACTTAAATTAACCCATCACCAAATTTGGATTTGTTGGAGAAATATAAATATGTAGAAATACTTAAGAAAAATAGAAGACCTATGTCTGTCAGTGCACAATGTAAATATTTCAACACAAAATTTGGCATATCTAACTAGTCACATTTTAAATCCACCTATTTAATATTGTGACTTCACTACCAATTCTACCAAATGTGACTCTAATTTCACAGTCCTCTATCTCTAGAATTAAATGCTTTCTAAAACCTTTGTGAGTAATATCTTATTTATGCTGGGAGTATTTGCCTAAGTGTGCCTGAGTGTTAGCCATGCTCTTTTACCACCCATAGGTTTTACTTTCAAACGTTTTGGCACTGTCGCTATTTTGATATATTTCCAAAATCCATCAGGCAGAACAGAGGGCAAAAAAAACCAATGTGGACAGAAGGAATTTGCACAAGAACTCAACTCATTCCATCAAATTCTCCGTAAGCATTATCACCAGTATAGGTACAATAGGACATAAGGAAGCCGACGTGCCAAGGGGACCTAACATGGATTCCACCTCACACTATATGAAATCATAACTATTGTAATCTTATTAAGTCAACTGTAAGTATTGTAACTTTATTCTCTTATTGTAATCAGCCAATGTACAGTAACTGACTTGTCCTATATCATGTAACAATGATCTATAGAGACGAAATAAATAAATAAATAAATAAATATATTGCTATTAACTTCCACAACTGAGGTGAGGAAATTCTATAAGAACTTCAGAAGAAAATGCTTAAATCATATGTCCAGAATGGGGCATTCGGCATAGTGTAGTTGGTTGAGGCACTATGCTACAAGTCAGGTCATGGGTTAGATTCCTGATGAGCTCATTGGATTTTTCAAATGACCTAATACTTCCAGCCCCACTATGCCCCTGGGATTGACTCAGCCTCTAACAGAAATGAGTACCAGGAATCTTCCTGAGGATAAAGGGTGGCCAGTGTGTAAGGCTGACCTCACCGCCATCTATGAGCCGATGATCTAGAACATGTGGAAGCCTAGACGTCTCACAAACCTACGGGCCTCCACAGCCTGTTACAGGGATAGTTTTACCCTTTTCTATGTCCAAAACAGCAAACATTTCTAGTACCCATAAAACTACAATCCACCCCATAGAACGTGCTGTATTTCCACAAAACAAAGAGTTAAGATTACCTGTTGTGATACTACTGAACACTTGCTTCGGTACACTTACATTAAATGGCACCACTGTACACAAATTATGACAATTATTCCATTTATTTGCAATGCAATTCTTTTTCCTCACAAAGATACAACTTGCCGATACGATTTATCAAGTGAGGCTCATTACAGCTCCTTCTGTATGCGAAAACCACAAAAATATGTTACCAGTAAATCACATGCAAACAATCATTATTCAACATGCATCTTCGGTTCTAGGTGGAGCAGGCTACGTCAGACATTTATTTACTTGTTCCGTTAAACACAAAACCCTTGTACACGGTATTATGAAGCAACAATTACTTATTATTCGCCGCATACATTCACAATTATAGTAACGTAATACCAAAGAAATGAAAAGCAGTTCCTTACTTAACACAATGAAAAAGTGTTTTTTCATTCAGTCACACACATATAAGTTCATACAACTCAACTCACAGCCCGCTATACACTGCTTGTGTAACCGTAGAAAATCACAGTAGCACGATGAATCAACATCTACGAGCGACACGACGACCACGGATCAGCACATGAAAGTTTTAAAGTTGGACCAATGAGTACGTGCCTCTGAAAAATCAGTGAATTTCTACCAGTCTACAAGGAATCACATTCCGGAATATGATACCCTCCAGTCACCGCCCTGAGAATTTTAACAGGGATACATGAAGGGCTATATACGCGTAACTCGCATAGTTCATATTTATTTATTTCCTCTCTATAGATCATTGTTACATGATACAGGACAAGTCAGTTACTGTACATTGGCTGACTACAATAAGAGAATAAAGTTACAATACTTAAAATTGTTTACAGTAGATTACAATAGTTAAGATTTCATATAGTGGAAGGTGGAATCCATATTAGGTCCCCTCGGCACGTCGGTTTCCATTGTACCTGTACTGGTGATGATGCTTATGGAGAATTTGATGAAATTATGCGAATAGCGTGCAATAATGGCATCTCACTCAGAATTTTCTGATCACGCATCTGATCAGATTCAACAGTTAAAAAATGCAATATTAAGGACGTTACTAACGGCGCATGGCAATTATGTCTGTCTACCGCAATGCCTGGTTGTTGCTGCCTGTAGAATTGGTTTTAAAGAAGCAGGCCAAAAGGTAAAGCCATTCCTGTAACAAGTTATGAGAGTTGTGAGATATCGAGGCTTCCACATTTTCTCTAGGCAGTCTACACACACACACACACACACACACACACACATATATATATATATAACCCNCACCCCCCAACCCACCCCAAACCACCAATAAAAAAATTATTCTATACCCCCCCCCCCCCGGGAACCGTGGGTATAAGGTATTGTCGCTTGCAGACGCGTTGCTAGGCAACAGCCGCTGCTAAGGAATCGTTCGACAGCTTACGTTCGTTGCTAGGCAGTAATGACGCAACAGTGGAATAACGGTGGGAAGCCGTGTTTTCTACGATGTCCGTCCAGCGATGTTCTAAGGACACAGTGAGGATTCCGTCAGTTGGTTGGTGAGTGAGAGTTAGTGAGATAACCGTCGGGATTCACCCGCTGTAAGGTGCTACTGTGTGAAGCTGATAGCTGACGCCAAGGATAACGCTGAAAGCAGTTTGCGAGAAAGAGAAGACCTAGAGCGTTCTACAGGAATTTGTGTAGTGTGAAGAACGGTGAGAGCACATCCTTACCTGTAATTAAAAATCCGATTTTCTAATCCAAATCCCATCAATAGTAACTCTGTTACGTGGCAGTAATTATGTTTCCAATCAATAAATTAATATAATTTGCACACATCAATGTGCTCAAAACAAATTATGAAATTCATTAAAAATGTTCCTTTATTTTTAGAAATTAGAAGACATGCCCCAGATATATTACCCACTTGCGAATTACACTCCTACACTTGAACCCATTATGGAAGAGGAAGAAAATGACGCCGAAGCAAACAATGTCATGGCTGTGATTACCTCCACCTGCACGTCAGATAGATGTAAGTAACATTACTCTTATGGGAGCACAATGTAGTGTGATGCTGTATTTCGTGGATCACAAACCAAAGAACAATAGTCTTAAATATTCAATGCAGTGAGCATCATGAACACGGCATCGATTTGGGACACTGCATTCAGCTTCAGAATACCTCCATCCTCGCCACCAAGACCCAAATATATGGATCACATCATTAGGGAGGCCATTGAGATTGAATTCCATCCTGAAAATATTAACAGAGAGGTGAGGTTTTGTCTCATCTGTTCCCTCAAGAAACCTCGAGGACATGATGCCAGATCCACAAAGCCACTCAGGTCCATGCCCGGCTCTCATTGTAGCCCTGAAGCTTCTGGGTTAATTAATGCCCTCCCATTAACCTTGCCTTTCTCCCCCCTGACACAATATTCTATACCTGCAGGTCCATCTCCATAGACCCTTTCCCTCTCCTCTCTACTGATTTCCCATGTAGCCCCTCTCCCTTCTCTTCCTGCTCTTATACAGCTGGGTTTATTCAACTCGACATTAGTCTGTCAGCATGCTGGTTCCTCACTCACAGATTTTCTTTTCTCTTCTACCCTGAAGATGGACGTGATACGTTCCTCCAAAACGTCGGCTAACATAATATCTGCACAGTACCACATTTCAGAAGATGGTATTTTCATAGTCACCACCGTGAAAACCTCAGATCTTACATCAAGAACATAGTTTTCTTTGAAGTGACATCATAAAGTTCCTGAAGAGCCAACTTTTGATCATTATAAGGGATAGCTACAGTACATCGTATTCGTAGACTTCAAGAAAGCCTATGATTCAGGTGGGAGGGACATATTGTACAATATTCTGATAGAGTTTGAGATACCCTTGAAACTAGCCAGGCTGATTAAAATGAAACATATGGTAGAGTCCATATAGGTAAACATTTGTCTGATAATTTTCCTATCCAGAATGGTCTAAAACAAGGAGATGCTTTATCGCCACTGCTTTTCAACTTTGCTTTAGAATATGCTATTAGGCAGGGTCCAAGAAAACCAGGTGGTACTGAAATTAAATGGGACATATCAGTTATTGGTCTATGCTGATGATGTGAATTTATTGGGTGATAATATAGATACCATAAAGAAAAAACTGAAACTTTAATTGGCCCTAGTAAGGAGGTTGGTCTAGGAGTAAACACAGAGGAAATTAAGTATATGTTGTTATCTTGTCACCAAAATTCAAGAGAAAATAATGACATTCATCTGGATTGATCTGGCTGAGGATAGGAATCAGTGGAGACTTCTTGTGAACATGGTAATGAACCCTCAGGTTGCATATGTTGGAAAATTCTTGACTGGCTGAAGAATTGGCGGCTTCTCAAGAAGGGCTCAGCTCCGTGAGTGAGTGAGTGAGTGAGTGATATGGAATAACTAAGTTGGTTAGAGAGAAGTTGAAGAAATAGTGGATGACTTGGTCACATGAAATTTCATTTTTGGAGTGCAGAAAATGACTTCAATCACAGTGACTGTGCGGCCTAAGGGTTCAGAGGCATGAACTGTCTTTGCTCGCTTGAGTGCTGGGATCGTGGGTTCGAATTCCGCTCAAGGCATGGATGTCTGTGTTCACTTAAGCTGTGTTTGTGTTGTTCTGTGTGTAGGTAGTGGCCTTGCTATGGGCAGATCCACATTCCGAGGAGTCCTACTATGTAAAAGATTAAGAAACTGAATAAGTGGCCAAGGTCCGTCAAAGGACTGTAGAGTCACATATAGACAGAAAATGATTTTTCCATTGTGGGATTGTGTGTGGGTGTGCACATATGCATTTTTCTTTCCACTTTGCATTTATATGAGGGTATACGTATATATGTTTGTGTGTGTGTGTGTAGCTATAGGTTGGTCTTTTAGCATAGTTATGACGCTGTTTAAGACAAATCAGTACTTACATTTTAACAGGTGACCCAAGTAACTTTTAAAATTTACCTTGATGTTTTTTGCCATGTTAGTAGTGTCAGCCTTAGAAATTTTTATTTGTAAAGACAAGGCCCAAAGCCTAATCTTAGAATTTGCTTCTAACATCAAGTCCACAGAGTTATGTTTTTTTTTTTAATAAACATCTAGGAGTCTTCTGCAGTTACGTTGTGCATTTCGTTTTTACAATTAATCTCTTACAGTTGGTAGTGTTAATGTGGTTGACAACCTGGCGGTAAGGTTTTAGTCATCCATTAACATGTAAGTACTGACAAATCTTGACAAAGCGTATAAACTTATTTTTCATAATGAAGTACAGAAAAATGACATAGTTTATGCATTTGACCCAACACATGCAAGTAAATATTTGCCAATTCTGGGTTTCAGTTGGGTTGTCAACATCAGAGCTGGAACATGAGAGAACACCTCAAAATACGCATAAGAAAAATAGGTCAGATGATGCAGTTCTACCTCATATTAAATGGTAATTTAATTAATTTGTTTTCATGTTTTTTTGTAACCATAAGATTATTGCAGAGAAAATTATCACATTATCATGTTTTCTCAAATGTAATGACATAGTTGACTGAAGACAGCTGCATTGCAATAGTCAGAACCCCACACAAGTATAACTTTTTCCCTCATATTAATACATGCTCGTATTAGGTGCACAGAATTCTCTTCTGGTAAAATAGGTCTTGCTCCTTTGAATATTAAATCTAATGCCCTTCTCAGCATTTTCTTCTATCCATTGTGTTTCCATAGCCATACCATTGTAATCATTTTGCTTCTACCCCTGTCAAGAAATATTATTTCCAGCTTCTTTAAAAGTTAATTTATAATCTTATTCCTTCTTGTTTCTTCCCTGAAAAACTTCATATTCACTGTTTTAGTTTTACTTTTGTTTCATTTTATAAGGATCAATGATGGAGACCTATAAAAATGTAAATTTTTAAATAGACAACATCGATTACATATTGTCAGTACCATATATTAAATGTCTTGAGAAAGGGTCACTTTTCATCTATAAGCTAAGCAATATCTGGCACACTTCAAGATATGTGTGTCTAGAGTATCAATATACGAACATCTACACTTCAGGATCGTTCATTTTGAGCTTGTAGGCATGCAGAATCATTTCTCAGTAATGTTGCATCACTAAAAAATGTATCTGAAAAGCAAAAGCTGTGCTCCCAGAAACAAAGAACTCGATAACTTGTGTGTGAATATATTGGTAGTTGTTGTCCCTGCACCATATCATAAAGCTGTGTGGGAGTAGAGGTATATCACTACACACTTGCACTTAACCTTGGGACTATACGAAGATCACTGCTTGGCTCATGCCCTGGTCACTTCAACTCCACCCCAGAAAGATCTGGTGACCAGCAGATAGGAGGCTGGCCGAGGCATGGTCTGGAAGTTGTTGAGAAAAGAAAAGTCTGTCTCCTGTCTGAGAATTGAACTCTGATCTTCCAGCCCAGTTTCTAGTCTAGTTGCTATACTGCCTGAGACATTCTACCTCTGAATGTAATGGTTTAATTGTTACAATTAGAACTGTGTTCTCATGCAGTACATCCATTTCTGTCGTTCTGTAACTGAATACTGTGGTAACTGAAACAAAGATCTGACAATTACTGCTTTCAAAATATTTCATCTAGGTAATGATACTCAATGGATACACACATTTTGAAAAGTTCTATGGTTGCCTAAAATGTATTTTCCCACAAATTGTTATCATGCTTTTCTTCATACATATTTCTTTCATTCATGTATGTAAAATGAAAATAAGAGTAGAGGTCTTTAACTTGGGTAAATATGACATTTGTGTAGTAGAGTCATATTGTAAGTGGAGAATAATTATGTGATTTACTGTCTCAGGGAATGTGGTGCTGAAGATTTGGAACATAGTACTAAGAAATCTGATTTCCTGAAATGTATCTCATGGTATCAGGCAGAATATGATGAGTTGCAGGAATTCACACGTAATGAAAAGGAAGCGTATGAGGAATTCTTCAGTGATCAGGTACAAATTTCCAAACTCCACCATTACTAGTACAAGCTCTCTCAAATACATAACAGGATTGATGTTTTACTTAGCAACTTGCATCACTGTGAGGTGCTATGTGTTACATCATATAGCTGTGTGTAATAGCAGCTTTGTGGCAAACAGTGTCTAAGATCCAATTTGTTTTCTTAGCACAGTAAGTGTTTCATTGACCATCATGTTTTGTTTGAAGATTCCTGTTGTTCTGGGATGTGACACCTTGTAATCTGGTAGATGTTTATGAAAGATTTGGAGAAATCTGTTACCCTGTAGATGCACACATCATGTTCCTCCCAAAAGCACTGGTACCTGTCTACCAGGCTATGTGGCATCACATCCCATAAAACAGTAATTTTCATAATCATTGCTGTGAGAAATTCAAATCTCATATGTTATCTTCATTAGAAACACAAAAAATAGGTTTACTCTCAAAGAAACATTGAAGATCAGGAAGAAAGATCCTTCTCTGAATTTAGATTCTATTCAAAAAGTCTGAAGTATAAAGAAATAACCAAGTTATATCTAGAAAAGAAAAAGGACACTAAATTAATGCCAGACTAACCCTTTAGCTCAAAATCCAAATTTCTGGAAAAATAGTGAGTGAAGAGAAGACTTGAGTCTTCCAGCAAGCCCAAGAAAAAAAAATTTTGAATAGCAAAGCTAATAGTTTCCAAGACTGAAGGAATTGTGAATGTCAAAGTCAAAAGTCCCAGGGAAGCTGATCTGCTTGACCGATATTGCTAGAATTAACACATTCCTTAAGATGCTGTGCCATAGCTCAAGTGGTTAGTCGCTGGCTTCCCACCGCGGCAGCCTGGGTTGGATCCTGGGCCTGGTGAAGTGGGATTTGTGGTGGACAAAGTGGCGCTGGGGCAGGTTTCCTCTGAGTACTTCGTTTCCCCTGCCAATCTTCATTCCACCAATTGCTCCACAATCACCCTCACCTATCATCTGGGGCTGGTACAAAAGGCCAGAAGTGGCCACAGTACAAGGGACTCAGTCCCACCCCACTAGCAATAAAGAAAACATGTTCCTTAAATTTCATCATCTGATGAATTAAAATTTCCTATAGGTCAGTGCTGATCCCATCAAGTGACAGATTGTTGCCACTGTGTAATACATAAATGTCATTTTCTCATACAGATGTCACTTAAAGACAGAAGAGTTTTGAACGTAGATTACTAAAGCTTGAGAGAATGAAATGTACAGTGGATACTGATTGTATCTTATTTGTTCTCTTCCATTTTGAATTTAGGAAGTCAAAATTCTGGTTTTCATGGAAAAATGTCTGGCCTGGCAGGTGAAATCAGCATGGGGCCATGGCAGTGAATGTGTTAACAGTTATCAGTTTTTTTAAAAATGGTCAGCCATACCTTGTGCATTCAAGTTTTGGAATATCTACAGCAGCACACTTATGAAACAATACAAAGTATCTGGATTCTGTATCATCAGAATGTCTCCTCACTTTTGTTAAAGTGATTTAATTCCAAGAACAAATGCCATAAATTTTCTGTACAGACCTCATTAGGCCATGTCACTTTTTTATGCTCCTGAAACAAAAGGTCTTCTGAGGCATGCAGAAATATTGAAATGTACTCATAGTCAAAGGTCAAAGGTAAAGTCAAAGGTCTAGTGGTGACAAGGGTTAACAACCTGGCCCCGATTAAGTCCAGTTATTTGTCAGACTTCATAAATCGTAATGTTATATTTGAGCATCCTGTTGCATTTATTAACTGCTTAGTTATTTCTTAGTTAGTTATTAATGCAGCTTTCCTAAATGTTCAATGGCTGTGTGGTTATTGCTGCACTGGCACATTTCATCTGTTCTTTCTCATTATTAATACATGTTTCATCCCTACGTGGCCATCACTTACCAACCACAAACAACAAATCCAATAAACAGAGGCAAGTAACAGCATATCTGCATCTAAGTCTACATACAACAAGAAGCACCTCAGAAAGGCCTATTTCTTTTGCCATCATAAACACTATGCCCAGCAAATGAGATACAAATAATGAACTACAACTGATCCCCACATATGAGTGTGCTCTAGAATTCAGCCTTCAGAGAGAAGTCTTTGATCAATTATATACTTCAGTTTTAATTCTATGGTAAAGGTAACATTATCCATGGGCCTAATTAAGCACCACACAGTCAAAATGTAGAGGGAGTGGAGGTATAGCTCCATCATTCTTAATCTTGGCACTAGATGCAGGTGAGCGGTCAGCTTCATGCACCTGCTCTTTTCTTCCCTGTACCTATTGTATAGGAGGTTGAGTGAGCCCCAGAGCCAGTCTTGACACTATGGAAAAGAGAAAAATCTCTTTCCCCTGTTAGAAATCAAATTTAATTTTAATTGCATATTAATTAATTTTAACCTACATTTTCTACCTTTCAATTTTAATTCTAACAAGTGCTTCACTCAGTAAGAGGGCATTATAATGAAACAACTTATGGCATACCGTATACTTAAAGATGGCTATGAATGGCTGACTCATATATTAATAATGAGAAGAAGAGAATGAAACATGACAGTATGGCAATAATCATGCAGGTGAATAACTAAATTCATGACGTGTGCATCACATTATCATAAATATTTATGTTCTTCTTACAGTTAATACTTTCATTTTTTATTTGAGTGTCATTCCTTGTTTACAGTTTTAGCTAGTGTATGTTGTGATAATAACTTCTTTCTCTCTTCAGATTTTGGAAGCAAATAAAAAAATTTATGAACTTGAGGATAAAAATGAGCGTCTTGAAGCTAAACTAAACGAGTCAGAGGACAGATGCAAGGATATTATGAGCACATTAATGTTACTGGATAAATCAGGGACATGTGATGGTG
Organism: Cryptotermes secundus; assembly: GCF_002891405.2. Classification (NCBI taxonomy): domain Eukaryota; kingdom Metazoa; phylum Arthropoda; class Insecta; order Blattodea; family Kalotermitidae; genus Cryptotermes; species Cryptotermes secundus. The sequence continues at coordinate 68,245 of NW_019721778.1, read as the reverse complement.
AGTCAAAGAAGACTGAACTTCTAGAAAAGGAATTGGTGAGCTTAATTAATGTTTTCAGTAAATGTATCATGGCAAGGACATGATGAGAGGAATAGAAGTACAAGGGCCTCTTGCTCCTCTTAATTTTTTACTCAGTTCACAGTACGAGTATAATCTCTTGAATACATTCTACCAAATTAATTTGATGTTTTGTTTTGTTATTGCTTGTTTGGAATGACGATACATGGAAAGCATTTGAGGAATGATAAGGCACCTGAAATTAGGAGCGCAGACTGGTAGTGGGCATGGCAGAAGGGAGGCCAGCTGCTGCTATGAAGCAGCTGAACATGCAACATTATATGACATGACATTCCAACATAGTTCCAACATAGGGATGTCACTGCTAGTTAAGCAGCAAATCACTTCAGTTTCCCTTGATGAAGATTTTGGTGCTGGATTATATTACACATTATGGCTTTTGACCCTGTGATCACTAGGATGATCTGGGTGGGTGGGAATCTGTTGAGTCTTGTGCCATCTTAGAGCCACTCGATTTCACTCTCAGAATTCACTTTGACTTGTATCATGTGTAATGTGAATGACTATCTTTCAGTTTCATTATGTTATTCTTTGTTAATCTGCTGTAGCACAAGTAACACCCATAGCTTCAACATCTTTCCTGTAATTGTTTGACTCATTTGCATTTCAAGAAGCTTCTTGTCCTAATGCTGTAGCAAGGATCAGACCCAAGTCCCACTCCAAGGCAAATTTCATCAGCCTTGCATGTAATACCTTTTACCCTGAAGATGTTATGGGTGACATGCAGAGTAGGTCAATGATGGGGCTACCGTCTTCAAGTTGTCTGGCTTATCTCCTCAGTGTATTACCCCCACTGAAAGGATAACCTTTTCTATTAACTCTCCTGAATAACTGAATCATACTCAGACATTGTATTGGTCAGGTGATCATTGGGATCTTCAGACACTGTGTTGAGGTTTGCTCTTATCTTATCCCCTCCTCATCAGCCAGCAAGCATAGTTCCCTTAGCAAAATGTCTTGTTTGTTAGGTACTGGGCCCTCACACCGCATTGAGGTGTCAACCTTCTGAAAGGTCCTTCATACATTATATATTTGTTATATAGTTAACTGGAAATAACCATCTTCCTTCCAACTTTTTTTTTATTGCTAGTGGGGTGGGACTAAGTCCCTTGTACTGCGTCCACTTCTGGCCTATTTTACCAGCCCCAGATGATAGGTGAGGGTGATTGTGGAGCAATTGGCGGAATGAAGATTGGCAAGGGAAACCGAAGTACTCAGAGAAAACCTGCCCAGTGCCACTTCGTCCACCACAAATCCCACTTGACCAGACCCGGGCCGCTGCGGTGGGAAGCCAGCGACTAACCGCTTGAGCTATGGTGCGGCCCTTTCCTTCCAACTTACTTCTCTCTCTGGCCGTGCCATAGCTCAAGCGGTTAATCGCTGGCTTCCCACCGAGGCGGCCCGGGTTCGATCTCGGGTCTGGTCAAGTGGGATTTGTGGTGGACGAAGTGGCGCTGGGGCAGGTTTTCTCCGAGTACTTTGGTTTCCCCTGTCAGTCTTCATTCCACCAATTGCTCCCCAATCACCCTCACCTATCATCTGGGTCTGGTACAATAGGCCAGAAGTGGCCACAGTACACCACTAGCAATACAAAAAAATACTTCTTTCTGCATATATTCACCATCATTATCAGTGCACTGTGGCAGCCAGAGACAAGCTGATGGCTAAAGTACCCCCACCAATGGCACAGCACACTGGCTTTTGCACATGTTGATGTGGAGCCTTATGTCATTCTGAATGAGCTCTGTGTATTTACTGAACATAGCAGCCCTTGAATCTTCATTACTTGTGGTTAATAACATTTATGCTTCCCTATATGTCAGAAACCAGCTGAAGAAAAAACCAAAACTAAAGTATATACTTTCATGTTAATGGAGTAACTGGCATTCTTTTACTGTTGCTGAAATATCTTGTCTATCTTCATAAGGTCAATCCTTAAAAATGATATCAGGCATATTAACAGTAAGAGTTAGTATTTTCCTGAAATCTGATATGGTTTATGATAGCAGTAGTGAAGACATCTATGCTGTCCAGATTTTGAACTGTTTTGTAGTTTTAACAATCTTGACTAATTTTAAAGCCTACTTTACATAAACCCATGAATGAAGTCTCCCATGTATCACATAAAACTTCCATAGACTGGGTTGAAATATGATGTGGGAGATGTTCACTGAAAGATGTCAAGACAGTTCTGATTTTCAACCATATTGGTTCATAATGGAATGTAGGTCGCTTGAGGTCAGCCAAGATGCCTACTGTTCTGACCGAGGTTTTTCATGGTTTTCCTCNCCCCCCCCCCCCCAAGCCATTTCCACTTCATCATTCATAAGTCATCATACCATTTGACACTATATATAAGGCTACCTACTGACAGTGATATAAAATTTTTCTTCAAACTATCAGATATCTGTCACTGTGTTAACAATCTTCATGCTGTTTAGTTTTGTTGGGAAAATACCCAAATGAGCAACTCTCTGAGATGTATTCTCTGTCATTCCACATGGGCAAGGGTAAGGAGTTTGTGTTTGAAGATTTGACTGATTTGTCTGTTTCATTTTTTAACAGAAGCTGTTAAGGATTAAATTACTGGAATCTGAAACAAGAAGGGATGATTCTGAAATGAGATGGGAATTGACTGAGAGTAATTTGAGAAATCGATGTGATGAGTTAAAGCAATGTTTGGAAGTGAGTATGCTCTGAACTCATAAAATGTAAATGACATTAAGTAAGGTTGAATGTTTTGATTTTAAAATCTGCAGATTAAAAAAATTGGTGTGTTTGTGCATGTGTGTGAATCTTTATTTTCTTACTTTGATGTATTCACTTTTATGTGGGTTGTCTATCAATTAAGCCTCTTCGTCTCACTCTGTTTTCCCAAAGCTCAACACTTTCCTCTCATGTTATTTTTTCTATGTGACATTATTCCTATCCTGTTGCTCCCATCTTGACCTTGCTCTTCCTCTTGGATTTTTCTTTTAGCTTCATATTAAAATCTTTCGTTGATATTCTGTGTTCATTCTTAAAAATATGTCCATACCATCTTACTCTGTTATTTCTAATTTATATTTCATGCTATTTATCTTTATACCTTTAATTTCTCGCTAATGTTTTGCTGTGTATTTTTTCTTGTTTTCTTTTCCTTCTGTGCTTCATGAAAACCCCATCTCAGCTGCCAAGTATTTTAGTAAGCTTTCCATTACTTGATTAGGTGACATATGGATGATGAATTCTATATCTAGGTACATAGATCTCTGGAAGACACATTAAATATGAATGTGAATACTGGAATTTTATAAAATAAGGAAAGGGAAATGAATTGTAATCATTTAGAGATAACAAAGAGGGGAGGGCCTTTAATATTATCTGCGGTCACTGCCTCCTTCCCAATGCCTACCGCTTTCAATATGTATTCTGTGGCTTGTTTTACCTGAGACCAAAGCACTTTCTTAATATTTATACAGCTACCGTATATACCTGAATGTGTTTTCATTTCATTCAGAAGTAAGAAACTGTGAATGAAGAATATGTAAAGAAGCACATGTTCTGAACAGTTTCTGAGAAAATAAGCATTGGATGATTCCGGTGCGTCTGAAAACTTGCATATGCATAAATATTTATTCATTTACTTTTGGAGGCTGTCTCCATCTTCAGGGTGAAAGAGTAAATAAAGCAACTAACCATCCTCTTCCTTGCTACTTGCTTGGTTTACTCTTAGACCCTGAAGACAGAGACAACATCTTTGTCTGAAATGTCAGTGAACTTCTACCAGACTGCTAGACTGTGTGATATTGCATCCCAGAAGACAGTATTCTTCAGCAGGAATTTACTTAATAACTTGCAATTAATTCACTGCTATGACTACATACACTAATTTTCTTTGCGCTGAGATATGAGGTTTTAACAGCAGTAAATATGAGACATGGTACTTTAAAATTGCCCCACCTTTCCATGTATTTATACCCTGATATTCCCCTGCAGCTTAGTCTTGTGTCCTGAAGATGGAGGAAGTAGGTTCCTCCAAAATGTTCATACATATCTTAGAGACTACACGGTTTTCCCATCGAAGAAGAATGTATCTTCAGCTTTGAATCAGGAACTGTCATAAACAGTTTCAGTTAAACCTAGGTGCATGAAACATATAGTGTCACTGAGCAAAAACAAAACAGTATGGCGAGTGTGCTGAGTTTATAGACTCACACTTAATTTGTAACCATGTCACAGTTGTTCACACATGTTATTCTTTGATTTCATGCATATGTCATACATTAGGGGGTAGTTAAAGTCATTGTGATCTATTTGCAGGAAGCAAGGGCTGCATGTTCCAATACCGAGGAAGCGAATGTATGTCATCATTGTAATGGGCAAGCTGATAATGAGATCAGATGTGAAGAAAAAAATGAAGATGGATTCCCAGCTGAGGTTACAAAGCTAAAGCAAGAAAATATAAAACTGACTGAAGATCTGAATAAGACAATTGTAAAATTAAGAGAAACAGTTGATGAACAATCACTGTTACTAGAGCATATATGCAAAATGGAAAATGAAAAATTAAAACTCTCAGAAAGCTTGGAAACAACTTTTGAAGTAGTTCGCAATCTTAATTCTGAAATTTCAAAGCTAAAGAAAGAAAATTATGAGATGCACAATAAATATGCAATTATTTCAAGAAGTTTGGAAGGAAAATATGAGGAATCAGGAAAGCAAATTTCTGAGAATCCCAGACTGGAGAAAGAAAACATTGCTTTGGGTGATGAAATTGCTAATGTTCCAAAAATGTTAGAGGATACTATTATGGAAATTACAGAGCTCCGTTTAAAATATTTAAGATTGGAAGAAGAAATATGTTCTGTGAAGAATGACAACCTGAATCTTTCTAATGTGTTGGAAGAAAATATTCTAAAAATAAAACATGACATGAAATCTGAAGTACTTTCAGAACTGAACAACAACATCATGAAAGAAAATGCAAACATCTTTACAGTAACTGGTGAAAAGCATGAACTGGGAAAACGTAAGTTGGAAACTGAGATGCTCTATTCACATGGGATGCCAACTTCTGAAAGAGACCAGCAGGGAGAGAAACTACAATCTGCACGCAATGCTTCATACATGAAAATTGCTCTGCAAGAAAATCGCGAGCTAAAATGTTTAAAAAGGAAGGTTGCTTGGCAGAGAAGAATATTAAACACAACTCGGGAAAGAGAGCTGAAAATGAAGACTGAACTAGAACTATGTAAGGAAATTTTACTTTACTTGTTATGTATAGTCACAATGTTCCTTAAATTTTAGATTTCATAGTTTCTCTTTGTAACGGTGAAGCTTCATCATAATTCTTATGCATAAGTAGTATCATTTTTATACATGTTGGTAAACCTACAGTGCTTATTAAATTTTCTCAATTCATCCAGCTGTATGCATGAAAAAGCACAGATTTCCATGAAATTTGGGCATGGAAAATTTTACAAAAATTAAGTTCTTTCATTTATCATCAAGTTTGGAAAGTTTTAATGCTTGTCTTGCATGAAGACCTGCATGTGTTTCTGTGCACATCTTCACCTGACCTCACTGAAAACTCATCAGAAAGAAGTTTTAAACAGAAGTTGTAATGAAAAATTAAATACAAATTTCATTTACAGTAGAGTCAACATTTTACACCCTTAACATAATCACAGTTGAAAAACTAAACTAAAAGGAAGTCTTAAGTGAGTTCAGACTGCTCTGAAATTATACTTATTTGATTCTATTAATGCAGTGCTATATTAAGATATGACTTAGAAGAATACAGACCTATAAATTTTTTTTTTTAGTTTATTTAGTAGCAGTGAACAATGAAGTCTTAATATTCGTTATTTACTCAGTATATAGTTCAAAATTCCTGCCATTTGTAAAATGTATCAGCAAACAGCGAATAGTTGCATGTGAATTTAATGTGTTTATTAATGACTGGTTATTTCATTTATAATTTCTTCTGCTGGTTAAGTGTACACTGAATACTTTTACAACCATGTTTATTTTCCAGGTAAGAACAGAATTGTTCAGTTGGAATCACAAACACAGAATGAGAATCACATGCGTTATATAGCCTACTTGGAATCAATTGTTACTTCTTTGAAAAATGAGGTGAGTTTTGAGAAGTTTTAATTTGGAAAATCTTATACATTGTTTCTATAACACCATTTATCATTCCTAATACCTCTTACCCCAGAACAACGTATGGCAGTTTGCAAAGAAAGTACAAGACAGTGAATAGAATACATTAATACCTTAATATTTTAATAGAAACAGTGGAACCATCATTTAATATCAACAGATTTAACATTTTCCCTCATTTAATGTTCAGTTTAATCCATCTCAAATTAGTAATTCCATCAAATTTCCAATAGATTTTTCTCAATTTAGTATTCAAATACATTGCTGCACAAAGAATGAGAATTTCACTGTATTACTGTTGTTTGCAAGGGTGTTAATTGTGTGAATAGACCTACCTCATGTGATATATTACTGGCACTAACTAATCTGCTGCCGGTCACGGTAGCCGAGCGGTCTAAGGCATGCACTGTCTTCGCTCGCTCGGAAGCCGGGATCGTGGGTTCGAATCCCACTTAGGGCATGGATATTTAGTTTGTGTGTGTGCGTTTTGCAGTTTGTGTACAGGTAGAGGCCTTGCGACGAGCTGATCACCCGTCCAAAGAGTCCTACCACATGTGTAAGATCTAGAAAAACCTAAGTGAACGGAGAAGTTCATGGAGGTAGGCCTAGGCCCACTGGTTCTGTAGTGCCAAGGAAAAAAAACAACTAATCTGCTGAATCCATTATGGTATGCCTGTCCTTCCAGGCAAATACTGAGACAGTACTTCAATTAGGTGATGCCTGCTTCTTCCCAAGTCATCATTTATCACCTGTCCTACCAGTCAATGTTATATAATCTGAGATACTGATAGCATCATAAATAAACCAAAAATTATAAATATTATAGCAAATGCTCCTCTGGTACATTTTGTATGAGTAGTTATTGGCTACCATCAACACATAACACTCTGAAGAAAACAGTATCACAGCAGTTCACCAAGAACTTAAATAAAATAATGATCACAAACTATAACCACAGTTGTAACATACAGGATATCAATTCACCAGCTTTTCAAGGAATATGTGAGTGGAGAACAAAACATACACCTTAACTTGAACATTTTACTAAAGGGATGTTGTATCAGGTAGTATTGTATTGTAGCCTCCTGCTGCACTTTTCACTTGTTTCGATCATTCACCATCTTGTGTGCTACACTACATCCCACATACTTATCACATTTACAGGTTTAAAAGTTTTAAAAAGCACTACATGTTCCAGCCAACATGGCCATCATCAGGTGTTAAGTCTAATGAGGAAAGCAGTGATTTCCTCATTAGACATATTCTTAACACCTGATGGTGGCCATGTTGGCCAAAACACGTAGTGCTTCTTAAAACTTTAAAAACTTTTAAACTTGAATGTGTTTGTGGGAAGTAGTGTTTCACACAAGAATCCAATAATCATATCAAACTGATATATGAATGGTAAAATATTATACAAGAGTATAAATTGTCTTTTTCTTCTTATTTAGAATGTAATTCTTCGAATTCATCTGGGTCGTGTCCAGAGGCAAATGAAGATTATAGTTTCTAAAGCTATGGTAAGAAACAGGCACAGCCAGTTGAGGCATAAGCACGTGGCTGTCCAAACCTCCATCAGCTTAAGTGATTTTTGTCCTATAACCATGACAGTGCAGAAGGATGGGAAAGAGTAGCACATGAATACGATCTTCAGCAAAAAATGTGTATATTAATAATACGAACGAATAATGTATATGTGTGTGTCCTTGTAACTATGTTGTTTTTTACTTTTATAATTATTTTTGTAACAAAATATACTGTAAATTAAATTTTTGTAAAACATTGCTGGCCTTTGTCCTTGCATGCAGTACTGTACTGGCACTTCATTAGTATGATGTTACATGGTACAAGATATTAATAAAGTTATATTTTGGAGATTTGGAGCTGGAGCTTCAAGAATTTAACTGCTCTTGCTTTCAGTGGCTGTCCTCACTGAGGTCTTGCAAGGAAATGCTGACCCAGAAAATGTTCAGTATAATGAAATGTTTACATATTGGCCTTCTGGGTTATGGGGCTGTGCCATAGCTCAGGTGGTTAGTCGCTGGCTTCCCACTACTTGAATTGGGTCATATGGAATTTGTGGTGGACAAAGTGTACCTGGGCAGGTTTTCTCTGAGTACTTGTTTCCCCTGCCAATTCTCATTCCACTGACTCCTCCACACACACATCATCATCTATCTATCATCAGGGGCTGGTACAATACGCTAGTTAGTGGCAGACATACCAAGTGCATTCAGTCTCACCCCACCCCAAGAAACCTAAAAAAAAAAAAAACTGCTGGGGTATGACATCATGTAAGTGCCTCTACAAGGTCAGAGAGAGTAGGCCAAGGATATGGCTAGGTTATGTAGATGTTCATGATTTATTCTGACCGTCTTACAGTTCATACATTTATTCATCTTACTCTTCTCTCTTGCACTACATGTTTCGGCACTAATGTGCCATCTTCAGGTGCTTTTCGATGTACGTCGAACTACTGCATTGCATGCCCTGTTGTCTTTATACTAAAATATATATTTGTCATATACAGGGTGTCCCAGGAGGAATGTGCCAAACTTCGGGAGGGTGTTCCTTATGTTAAAGTATGCCGATATAACCCAAAACACCTATGTCCAAAGTTGAACGGTTACGGAGATAATGGCCAGAGAAGTGTCAAACTTTGACCGGGGTTACACACTTGTTGATTACAAAATAGATATTAAAACTGGCAGGAATATGTGGATTCTGTAATGTTAATAATGTACGTAACATCAAACTAACTTGTGAGTGACGGAAAGCCATAAAAGTGAAGTACAAAATACTCGCTCGCCATGTCATAATTGTCCTTAGGTTTCCAAGCAGTATACATAACACATGACTGGCGAGCGATGACGTAACGTGCTGACTGCGCGTTCTGGTATGAGCCAACTACATAAGCACGGCTAGGGAGTATCATCGCACTCAAGGACAAACATAGATAAGGGCTCTCAGCTGAGAGGTACAGCGAGGTACAGTGCTTGGACCTGCCAGAAGACCACACTTTTCTTGGGCCATTATCTCCGTAACCGTTCAACTTTGGACATAGGTGTTTTGGGTTATATCGGCATACTTTAACATAAGGAACACCCTCCCGAAGTCTGGCACATTCCTCCTGGGACACCCTGTATATTGCTAAATTTTAAATATTAAAAATGTTAGGACTGTTCAGGATTGTCATCTTTATGTTGTATTTCAGTACGCGAGTCACACCTATCTTCTTCTGTCAGAGTATTCTTCCTACTTTCATGTGTATTGTGCTTTGTGTTGTCTTACTCCTGTGACTGCATATGTTATACTGCTGGGCCTGCTGGGTATATAACATTATGTAGATGTTACTCATAACTGAGGGGGAGAGACAGACCATTGGTGATATCCTTCTTATGCCCAAATTGCTCATCATATGGTATTAGAACAGTCCATTTAAAATGCACACCTCATTAATACTAAGACGTATGAATCAGAACTTATGGTTGCTTTGCTATCTGAAGGAGTATGTTCACCAAAGTTTGGTAAGTACTTCTATCATGCTATTTATGTACTCTCATTCCAGACTGTCAGCTTGAAAATATCTCTTCTCCTTATAAAATTTCCACAACACTTATGTATATAATTGAGTGAACATGTGCTCTAGTTGCATATGATATCTTGTTGGAATTATGGTATTGTCAATGCTTCCACTCCTTTACATGACGTGAAATTCTCTGATGACACAACTAAATGTTAATAAAAAAATGGTGGTGGTAAATGCCGACCACAGCAGATGCACGGTCTAAGGCATGAACTGTCTCAGCTCGCTTGAGGACCGGGATGGTGGGTTCGAATCCCACTCAAGGCATGGATGTCTGTGTGCATTTATTGTGTGTAGGTAGTGGCCTTGTGACAGGCTGATCCCCTGTCCAAGGAGCCCCACTGTGTATAGGATGAAGAAACTGAAAGAGCGGCCAAGGTCCAACAAAGGGCTGTAGAGCCACAGATGGACATCACAAACTTTTCATCTCCAGTCCAGTTGCACTACGTTCATTACATCACCACAAAGCATTCTGGAAATAAACTAGTATGTTCACTGGCTGGGAGCTATGCAACATAATTACAAACTTTACTATAATAAATTAAAATTCTGACTTCTTTTATAATTTCTACTTATTGAAACAACTCATAAAATGTATTGTTTAAGAATTTAAAGAAAAATACATTAATAAACAACATTAGATAGTATAGGGACATTTTAAGAATGTATGGAGAGAGAATCCCAGATGTTCTATACATGAACTTCATCAAGCTGAATCCTTCTTGAGAAGCCAGAGGCTGTTCAGCTACTCAAGAAATTTCCAAAATTTTATGAGACCCAAAAGTTCATTACCATATTCACCAGAGCCCACCTATGATCTCTGCCTTGAGCCACATGAATCCAGCCCACACTCTTCCACAATATTTACAACACATTTAGTATTAGCTTGTGTCTAGGTCTTCCTAGTGGTTTGCCTACCTCTTCCATTTCATCCCCTTGATAAATATTCCAACACTTGGCAGGTACGAAGTCTGAGATCAAGATGGGAACAGTACACAAAAGAAAGACACAGGATACTAAGAATGACCTTTGGGAAGACAGAAAAATTAGGCTTAATTGTTAGGTAACCAACAAATCAAAGGAAATGTCATAGACATACTGGACATTTTTTAACCAATTTTCAGAAAACTTTGTAGGAATGCTAAGCCACTAGAAATCATCCCAACCCCATACTTTTTTTTAATTCCCTACAAGTAATAACATGGTAGAGACATAAAATTTGGGTAGGAGCAACACTAGTATCTCTTACCAGAGGTTTCTGAAATGATGTAATAGATCTTTGAAAGATATGAATATCTTTGTAGAAATTATAGCAAAATGGTGACTGCATAAAATTCACTAATGAACCTTTGGTGCTGGACATGAAATTTGGTACTTAAACATGTCATAAATTAACATGGTATACTCTCCACCAGTTAACAATTACAAACACCATGGTGGCATGAAACTTTGAAGTTTTCTAACAACTTCAATGTGCACAAAATAAGAATTGTAATAAAGTTCCTCCCAGAGATAAAAAAAAATTGTGAGCTCTGAGAGTTCCCTCAGTATAAGTATGAAAATACTTTCTTCTGGGATGTGATGCTGCATAGTAACATATAATATCCTATCACACACGGACTCATCCCAGAATACAGTACTCTTGAAAATAACTTCAATTTTAAAAGTTCTAAGGTTATGAAGATAAAGCAGGAGCATGTACTTTCAGAAAAAATGATTACTCACGCAAGCATGCATATTTTACTTTATTTTAGCATTTGCATTAAGCCACGCTCAACAGACAGGTAATACAAATACACCTTCCGCCAAATAAAGTTTGGATATGAGTGAAATTTATGTCTTTACTACCCCACTTAGGTTGAATCTCGAACTTAAACTACAGCTCTCGATAACACACATGTAAAGGGATACAATCTATGAATTCACAACAGATGTCCCTTTTCGTAACTGGTAGTTACCCTAAAAACCATGACTTTCTCATTTATATTGGCTATAGACTTGTCTGTTAACAGGTAATACACAGATAATTTGTATAGCTAAGACAGCTAAAGAAAATGCTTCACTGAACTAATTATATTTCAGACTTGCCAAATGACAACTACTAAACATAATTCTATTATTTTTAACAACATATTGTGCAAATATAAAGCAGTATTTTATGATTAACGTGGAAAAGATAAAATAAATGACAACACCCTTCAGTTACTTGCATCAGCAGCAGCAGCAGGAATGTCATTCACTGCCTGTTTCTTATCCTCTATAGGTGACATTGCATTTGCAACTTCTTTTGCACCTTTTCCTGCATCAGACTTTGTTACAATTTCATCAGCCTCTGTTGCTGCCTTGTTGGAATTTCCCTCAGCATGTGGATCTGCAGTGGCTGTACTTCCCTTTTCACTGTATCTAAATCTGTCATATCGTCCTCCTTCAGCATGTGAATCATCATCCTCATCTGAAGACTTGTTACCGGGCTCCACTTCACGCAGCAGTTCTCCAAGATCCTTATCAACATCTGCCCACAATTTGTCATCCATTCCACTTTCTAGATCCTGATCCAAATCTCCATCACCCTCTGCTCCTCCATCTCCAGTAGTTTCCGCAGACGTACCACGGCCTTGTTGTGACAACTCTGCCATCCCCTCTGTACTGCTCTTCTTTGTGCCTGCCTCAGTGTCATCATTAACGGATACTTTACCAGCAGCCTCCTTTTCGTTTGAAACGCCATTATCACCTTTTTTCTGAAAAACAAATCTACGGGTTAAGTGCTCTGGAGAGCAGAAGAAAATACTAAACTGAAAATAAAAATGTCAACTGAAAAAGGGTGTAATGTCATTTTAACAAATGCTGGTGTCACAACAATTTCTATCTGGACTCTGCCAATTTACTGTGTGTGTGTAAAACTGTTTCACTTAATATGATGAAATTTCTAAATACAAAATCTATGACGTCCAGACTAGCTTTGGAGTCCACCGAACCTCTTATCCAATGAGTAACACGGCTCTTCCTGGCCGGTAAAGCGGCCATGGCATGAACCTGACCGCTCACCTCCAGTTAGTGCCGAGGTCAAGAAAATGTGGATCTATACATCCACTCCAGCGTACACCCTAACCTTTAAGAGATGGCCATTTAAATTCCAGTAGTGGTAGCGGGACGGAGTTAATTTAAATGCCCTACACTGTAGAGTAATAAAAATTGTAATCATGTTACTCAAAATGCTGTGATTTCTACAATTTTTGTGATAAACAAACGAAATAAACGCTGCTTTTATCTAGAAAGAATATAGAATCAGTTATTGTAATTTACCGATTTTAAAATCTCTTAAAATTTTTACACTGATGCCAAAAAAAAATTTTCCCTCAATTTCGAACGTCTGTGCACAAAAATGCACACAGTTCCTGCACAAAACGTTTCTGCAGTCTGAATGCCTGCAGCTGACATCATTTTATAGCTATGGCTTACGTGGCAACAGGGGCGGAAGTTTATGCTTGCGTTCCTCATTCTCCAGTTCGTAGCTTCCTTTCGGTATGTGCACGAGTGTGGGCGATGTCTAATCGTTCGCAGAAACGCTGACTGTATTATCTCGTATAGACAAACAAGAAGTAGTCTGTTTTGAAATATAGCCGAGCAGTGTCAGAACGTTCAGACTAGCATTGTGTTTAGCTGTCCACCATGGCCTCGTATTTGGAACTGAAATTGAGAATCAGCTTACAAATGACACCGATTCGACTGTTGTACCGATGACTCTGAGAGTTGCGAGGAAGAAAGTGAATCAGAAATTGAAGTCGATGAAGAACCATCATCTTCGTCGGCAACCTGGGGACCACCACACCAGTGTGGCAAGAGGAGTGTGAATAATTATTCAGGTGGAGCTGTGGGCAAACTGTGGCAAACAGTTATAGCATCTGTCGTCGAACCTGGAAATGGACAAATAAACTATTTTTCCATCTCCTGGAGCTGAACAGTTACAGCCTGTTGTCACGCAGAGAATTTTGTCTCGCTCTTGTGCGGAACATGCTGGAAGGGGCCCACTTCGCCCTCAACGGCCCAGGGGTCGAACCCCTGCTGTTTCATTGGAGATACCTCGATTAGAGGAGCTCAAACCACATCACTGGCGGTTGATTTCGACGAAGAACCATCATCTTGGTCGGCAACCTGGGGACCAGGACACCAGCATGGCAAGAGAAGTGTGAATAATTATTTAGATGGAGCTGTGGCAAACAGTTATAGCATCTGTCGTCGAACCTGGAAATGAACAAATAAACTATTTTTCTGTCTCCTGGATCTGAACAGTTACATCCTGTTGTCACTAAGAGAATTTCGTCTCGCTCTTGTGCGGAACATGCTGGAAGGGGTCCACCTCGCCATCAATGGCCCAGGGGTCGAACCCCTGTCGTTTTATTGGAGATATCTCGATTATAGGAGGCCAAACCACATCACTGGTCAACTTCCTCTACTTTGCAATTGAGGTGTCGTGTGTGCTTTTCGCATGGAAAACGAAGAACCGTCCGGAGAAAGTGTGTGAAGTGCGACGTCGGACACTGGATTTCTGGATGTTTTCAATATTTCCACACGAAACCAACAGTCCGTTAGACGACGCAGGTGGGAAGAGAGACAACTTATAAAGCTGGTGACCAAAAATCATGTAAGTAGAAAAAGAATTTATAACTTAAAACTAGATTTTAAAAAGCCGGCTGCACGCGTGGACTGCGCGACGACATATGGCGTCATTCGTCCCTTTGACTTCATTTTCATGACGCCATATGGAGTCGCTCGGCTCTTAAAGGTTAATGGCGCAGTACTTAATTTGTTAGGCACCCTTTTTACCTTGCATATAAAAATAAAAATCTGGGTTCCCAGGATTTTATCACATACACGATACTGTAGAAATACAGTACAGTTATACTGCCCCCATGACTAAACTTTTCCATGAAAGTGTGGCCTAATTCTACATAATTTTGAGTACTGGATCACTCCAGAGGGAGGAAGAATGTGATAAATCATCAACCTGATCACCACCTCATGCAAAATATTTTGAAATTCACTTACCTCATCTTGACCTTCAGTTTTTTCTTCCAAGTTTTTCTTAGCCTCTGCCTCCTTTGCAGCATTTTCTTTTGCAACCTCCTTGCGATGATGTATCTTCTCTGCTTTGTTTCTTAGTGCTCTATCATCACGGTAACGGACATATCGCTGCAGATGGGTCCGAGTGCGACAGTGAATTGAAAGTGCTCTCTCTGGTTGGTCCAACCGTGGCAAGTAGAGGCGACACAACTCACAGAAGTACACCTCGATTTTCTTTACATACTCCGAGCCTAGGACAATGGGTTAGGATTTCTCACCTGTATGCACTATTCTAATCATACCTATAGCGAAGTTCAGATAGCTCTACAGTGCTCAGAAAACAAGGTGCCTTCCGTCAAAGCAATGGGAATGAGTTCCAAGAACAGTATTTCATGTAAAATCAACATAAAAAAATATAAAAGCTACTATTCACAACTCTAAAGCATTTAAATAAAATTTATAATCTTTCCTGGGAACAACAACCTACCAAGGTTAATTTCAGGTTTTGACTTCCTCTCTTCAGCCTCTTTCTTGTCTTTTTCACTTCTTGGTTTCCCCTCATCACCATCTCCTTCATCACCAGTATCTGAAAAATGAGTCAAAATATGAGAAACATGCTGATGTCAACCTAAGCCCCTCCCTCTAACCCTCTAATGAATATTTTTATTACTAATTCAGTTATTCAGTATAGAGGGGGTGGGTTTCCCCATGCACCGCGACTTAATACTCTACTGTACGTCCCCCTTTAATTTCTACTGTCGCCATACCCTATCGATACTGGTTCCCGCTATCTCCCCTTTCTGCCGGCGAGGTCGGCCCTCTACTGGCAGTGGTACCTGAATACTCTCCCCTTTCTGCCAGCGAGGTCGGCCCTCTACAGGTATTGTTACCCGATAACCTCCCCACCTACTGGAGGCATTGGAAACTACTTGGGCGGGAAAAGTTCTGCCTAATTTTGCTCAGAGGTCTCCTAGAGACGAGGATCTTTTATGTGCCGTAAATCTACGACACAGGACCCATGGCTTAAAAGTCCCTCCCGGAGGACTTGTTCCCTGAATTTTTCAGCCCTTAAAAATTCCACGACTTCCGCCAGGTTTGAACCCGCGTAACTTGAGTCATGAGATGGGAACGTTAACCCTAGACTACGGAGGCCGCTTTTTTTATTACTAATTCTCTCGACTGCAAAATATCATATGATCACCTGGGTGCTGGTTATGAAGAATTTATTGGACAAGGAATTAAAGCCTTATACACACTTTCCTAACTTGCATTTCCTGCAAACTGTCCTGTTCTTCCTATGATTACTAAACCAAACACACACTCNTCACCTGAGGAAGGAATCAGATCCAGTTTCCGAAACGTCGTGTTTCTCTTAGTTATCTTAAAACCAGGACGATGGATAAAGTCCGAAAACCCAATATCTTTGTGCAAACACACACTCTTGCAACTTTATACAGAATGTATGTCAATGCATATCCTATTTATTGCCAATAACTGGATTACCAGATGATTTATCTAAGGAAGCCAGACCTCCATTATATGAGCACAGAGAAGTATATAACCTCTTATCATTATCAATACACACCATCAACAGTACCAACAGAGTCGAGTATCATAAAGTTGTCCATATTCAAGTCCTTGTCATCGTCCATTCCACTTCCATCATCATCCTCTATATCCCTGCTTCGATCACGCAGGTGCATCATACGCTCTTCAAGTCTTGCTTTTCTCTGTAACAACCATTATTCACATCTTCATTATTAATGCAGTCAGTCTGCCATGCTCTTGAATCTGATTGCAGTTACAACTACTGACACCTCCCCCACCTCCAAAACTCATTATGCATGTCACATAAATGATATCTCCTACCAGTGCTCAGAGTAAAGTATACACAGTCTAGAACTAGACACTTCTGTGACTTGTGACTTGAATGCTTCACAACTCTTTGCTGCACCAAATACACCTAAATTGGAGTATAACTGAATTTCTCACACTGAGCTGTAACACACTTACAAGCAGTTGTGCTGCCCTACCTTCCAGGGACAAGGTACTGAAGCACAATGAGCCTGAAAGCACATGCTTCATTCTAAGGAATCATAACGGGCAGATAAAGGAAACGAAAAAAATATGCATGTCCACCAACATTGTAGCTCAGTCCAAACTACTACACAATTCTTAAAAAAGGCACAGAAAAGCTGTGAGGGCAAAAGCAGTAATTAATGTAGCCCATGTGTTATACTGCCGGTCACTGTAGCCGAGCAGTCTAAGGCATGTACTGTCTTTGCTCGCTTGGAAACCTGGATCGTGGGTTCCAATCCCACTCAGGGCATGGATGTTTAGTTTGTTTGTGTGCGTTTTTCTGTGTCCGTGGACAGGTAGAGGCCTTGCGACGAGCTGATCACCTGCCTAAGGAGTCCTACCGAATGTGTAGGATCTAGAAAACCCAAAGTGAATGGAGAAGTTCATGGAGGTAGGCCAAGGCCCACTGGGGCTGTAGTGCCAAGAAAAAAAAAGTGTTATGAAGGTCATTTAAATTAATGAGGTCTAACAGCATAAGAATATAGTAAAATGAAATGGTACAGAATAAGGTGAAAACCTCCACAATAAATGTTTCACAGTCATTACCACTGAATAATTAATTCATTTGACAATTCGTATGTATATCACACACATACAACAGCAAGGAACTTCAAGAATATATGTATGCATGCCATGCATGCACACACAGTCAACTCTCGTTCCATTTCTTATTTAAGTTTATGGATTTGAATGGTAACTGAGGAATTTGCTGCCACTGAAGTAAATGAACACAATTAACTGCACTGGGACAACAAATGAAACACTCTGCAAAGTCGCTTCTTTTTAGGCAGTTTTAAACTCCATACAGTAATGTCTTCTTTACCTTAAGATGGTCCAAGGAGCAAATGTGATTTTCATACAGCATAGGAGATTTGAATCCAATACGGCAAACACGGCAGTACGGCATCAGGAACTTTTTCATGGCCTAAAAAAAGAAATCCGTATAATCTCTCTTCAGTATCACATCAAATCCACATCACTTTGTAATGAAAACCTACCCGGTGAGAATCAGAAGCCTGGTGCTTTATTTTCAGCTGCCTGTAATTCAGCTTGCATATGGGACAGAAATTTGAGCGAAGTGCTAGATTCCCATGAACTTCATCATTTTCCTCCAGAAGTCTCTGCTTCTGTCTCTGGCTCATGCGCATACGTGCAAGCGTTTGCTTGTGTCTGAGTGACTGTTTGCGCATCATACTTATATGCTTTGATGTGTACAAATGTAATGTATATTCCTGTAAAGAGAAGACACATTATAATACTGAATTAAAAATTATTCCAACACCACAGTTTCTTGTTATCAGCTGACAGAATGGATAAAAAAAACTTATTCAGATTATCAAATTCAAAATCTGATGGAGCCCAAGATTCGTCATCGTGACACCCTTTACTGGGCCCTATCCTCGGCCAATTTATACCTTCAATTCAATTCTTCTATCTATGCTCATGTCTTCTAAGTAACATCTTCCCACAAGATCTTGAATACATTCCTTCTTTTCCCTGATCCATTACAACAATATATCTATTTAGATAACATGCAAACCTTGAATGTGATGCAGCGAACATAACAGTGGGGGCAGTTCAAACGGATATACGGCCTGCCACTCATTGTTGATCGTGGCATGCGTTTGCGACCTTCTTCACTCACTGCACGAGCATCCGAATCTTGCTTAATTGTAACCTAATACATTGCACACACAAATAAACAATGTGTAATTAAAAGTCTCATACACAGAGTTAGATGGTCACATTACTGTCTACTTAAAAGAAACATGATTTCTATGTGGAACAAAACATAACCACAATAAGGAATAAGTAAAAAATAATAAGACATTTTATAGTGAGAAAAATTATTATCACTGTCAATTTCTTGATGGAAAATACTGCAGAAGACTCATAACAAGCAATTCCTAACCAACCATAACTGTTTCTGTAACTTTTTGTATTAACTGTACTTGCACTTTTCCTTCCCCAATTATTTACAGTTAGCAGTCTGAAAGGTACCACTAAATCAGAATGCAGAAGTTAGATAGACCTAAAGATTTGGTATTACAACCACTTTTGGATATTATGATTAAGAATTAGAACAAGCAATTTTACGAACGTTACAAATTCTCGGTACATTAACATTTCAGTGTATTTGTGTTTTCTCCATGTATAATTCTTTCATTTGTGCCCAGTCCACAACATTGTAACCATCAACATTTAAATGCCACAAGTGACAAAAACGTTTAAATTCCACGATTATCATGACATTTAATCGAATGTAATAAAGATTAAAGATTCAGAACCCTACTAGAAATGTGCATGTCTGTCAATCCTGCTGATTAAATTACAGACATTAACTGACAAGTTTTCACAAACTTGGACACAAATATTAACTTTCTGAGATCAACAAGAATAATCTGAATGTCACATGCATTGATCATGTGGTAGCAAAATCAATACCACTATATCTAAAATTGTGTAAGGCAACAAAAGTTACACAAAATTATGCTACTTCTATCATTTTAAGTAAAACTGGAAGTGACTTGGTCACTGCATGAACTGATTTTAAGCAATCTCATTCTTATGGAAGAATGCTTACATGTACACCTCCTTCATTCTTCACATCGGATTTCTTGGGGGGTGATGCTGTATCGGAGACAGAATCCCTGTCTTCGTCATCCTCTTCCTCCTCCTCCTCCTCATCATCAACCTCTTCACCTTCCTCTCTTTCATCATCCTTGACTGATGCCTTTGGTTCTTTCTTCTTTTCCTTTACCTTCGTCTTCTCTTTCTTGTCGGGAGTTTCACCTTCCTCCAGTTCGTCATCATCTTCATCATCGTCAGCAACATCATCAGTCTGTTCAGGAAGCACAATTCCCAAATTCAGCAAAATCCTCACTCAACGAATATTTTTTCTTTGTCTTGGCTAAAAGCCAATATAAATAAATGTATTATTTTCCTGTATTTAGTGAATTTCAATTTTGTAAATAAGTTGCCTTTAGTATAAGATGTTTTAAACTTTCCAGAACTTGTACCTGGACCCAGTGTGACTGCAGTCAAAACTACAATCACTATTGTTCTCTCTCGACCAGAAATCATTGCCTATTAATTTGGTATTAATAACTGTATTTACAGGGTGGGGCATATTAACCTTTCCAATTTCACAAGGTCACTGCTGAGGCTAGGGAGGGGGTAGAGTGGTGCGGATGGTATCGTTAAGATGCGTTATAGCATGCACAATGGCTTGGTCGGGAGAACATCGTGCGTTCGTGCTGAAAGAATTTATTAAAATCGACGGTTCTGTGATCAAAACCCAGCGAGCCTTTCGTACTCACTCGGTCAGCGTGATCCCATTCCCACTGGACCAACAATTAGAAATTGGGCATCAAATTTTAGAGCGACATCTTCTGCATTAAAAAGAAAATTTTCAGGCCGATTGTGGTGTCTGGGGTCCCTACTTCTTCAAAGAAGATGGTGAAGTCGTTACTGTGACTTCTGCTCGATATTGTTACATGCTTGAAAATTTCCTTCTACCGAAATTGGATGAACTATTGCAAGATCATGACCTGGAAGATATCTGGTTCCAACAAGATGATGCTATGGGCCACATCTTCGATCGTTCAATGGAGATTCTAAGACAAATGTTTCCTGGTCATCTTGTCTCTTTGCGGGGTGACATCAGGTAGCCCCCCCAGATTGCCTGATCTAACACCATGCCTCAAGGCAAAGGTGTACACACACTGTCCCCGAACTATCGATGAACTGAAGGCTGCCATCACCGAAGAAATCAACGCTATTCCACGGAATATGACTCGTAGAGTCATGGAAAACTTCCGAAAC
Source organism: Cryptotermes secundus (assembly GCF_002891405.2). NCBI lineage: Eukaryota > Metazoa > Arthropoda > Insecta > Blattodea > Kalotermitidae > Cryptotermes > Cryptotermes secundus. The sequence goes on along the minus strand of NW_019721778.1, from coordinate 47,466 downwards.
AGGCTCCGTCGGTGTATGGAAAACGGAGGTGGCCATTTGGAAGATATTATTTTTAAACCTCATTAAAATAAAACTGCATTCTATGTCCTTTCAAATAAAATAATTTTGCTTGCATCTTTCTTTTTTCTATTCCACGCATTTTTTAAATCAGAAAGGTTTATATGCCCCACCCTGTACTTGCATAGAAACAGTATACTCGAAAAATAATTATTTTATAATCATACACATCAAGTCTTAGAAAGCCATGAAAAGTTTATAGATGCAATTTTGTGTAACTCTCATTTAGTATAATGGCATTACTCCAGACTCATTCAATACGGACTTCACAGTACAAGACCACCACTGAACTACAGAGAGTCAATTTCATTAATAATGGCAATATATAGAATGTCCAGATGAAAGATACCCAAAATAAAAACTGTATATGTCAGAAACTGTCATACACATATCTGTTTTGTCATTGGAAAGTAGTAGTTTTTCATACCGAGCTTATGCGCATACGTCACCACATTTTTGCTACCACGTTAGGAATCACCTGGGCAGAGAGGGATATGAATTGGCAGAGGTGGACTAATCGCTTTGCCTCCTAGGTCACCAGATTTAACCCTCATGGATTTCTTCTTGTGGGGTTATGTGAAGAACATTGTCTATCAGATTAAGATCAACGACCTTCAACACCTGCATAAGGGATGTTGTGGCTACGGTAACACCAAACATGCTTCAAGTATATTTGTCATGGCACCAACAGAGTCAACATTTAAATTTATTGAGAAAGTTATATATGCAGATAAAAAAACTTCGATAGTTTCCCCTTTGTAATGGTTTAACCCATTGATGTGTATAATAAATTCTTTCTGAGATATAATAATTTTATTTTAGATACCTCTCATCCGGACACCATGTACTTTGACTTAGCACGAGGAGGAGTTCCTCCAGATTCATTCAGCATGGACCTAAGTACATTGACAAACACTGAACTACAGCGAAACAAAAGTTAACTAAAATTAATTTAGTTTACATAAAAATCAACCTGCTATCAGACTATCTGCAATAAAATAATCAGACAAGCAGCTGAAATATTCTAATCTATATGTTTCTCTTTTATATACCTGAGGGCAACAATCTATGGAATGTGACCCAGGGCTTACCATTTATTTACAATGCAAATGGCATTCACAAAACTTGGGATACAACAGAACTGAGGTATCATGTAAGAAAGACAATACTGCTGATGCAGTGATAGTCTATAGGCCCTTTTTATATTTAAAAAATGTTACATAACACATCCAAATAACAAATGTGTGCGACAGTGAGAAGTTAAGCTAAATGTGAGCAAGTAGATCTAGACTGATTTTAATAAAGAAAATTAGGATCAATAACTATTCCATTACTACTGCGTAGCTGTTATTTAAATATAATTACAAATGGTTACCATGTGTGGTCTTAGGCTGTGGTCGAGAATTTAAAACTTGTGATGGGAACAGGTGCTTGGTATTTTTGCATTGTCCCATATAAAATAATTACACATCATAAATTCAATACATCATTCAAAATACAGAAATTTCAAAGTAACTATAGTTGCTCAACCGACAAAATAAGTTATAAGCTTTTAATATGAATAACCCAGAGTTCATGTACCATCAAATCTGAGGCCTGAATCAGGTCCAGTGACTCACAAACTATCCTTTTGTTTTGAGAATATGAAGTATTATCTTATCCTCAACTACCTTCATTCCACAAGTGGCCACTACAAATATTAATATGTTTTGTGAAGAACTCCTGACGAGCACTCTCTCACATAACGCAATCAAGTCAAGATGTGGAGGGGGCTGCTACTGTGGACACTTTCATTCACTCAATTCTGGCACATTTTGAAATAATTTTTTTTAATGCTAGTGGGGTGGGACTAAGTCCCTTGTACTGCGGTCACTTCTGGCCTATTGTACCAGCCCCAGTGAGGGTGATTGTGGAGCAATTGGTGGAATGAAGATTGGCAAGGGAAACCGAAGTACTCAGAGAAAACCTGCCCCAGTGCCACTTTGTCCACCACAAATTCCACTTGACGAGACCTGGGGTCCAACCCAGGCTTCCGTGGGGGGAAGCCAGCGACTAACCGCTTGAGCTATGGCACAGCTCCATTTTGAAATAACTGCAACTTCTGACACTGAGTTTGAGGGCACTGGATACTTAAAATTGAAAAAAATCATTCATTCATTCATTCACTTTAAGCATCACAACTGCACAATTTGTTCAAGTGTGATGAAGAGAAGGTGAACTGGAGTTTGCGTTCCTAATTTTCACTTACTTTTTCCATGTCTTCATCCCAATTATCTTCTTTCTCATCCTCATCACTGATGTCTTCAGTAGCTTTAGATCCTTCTTTCTCTCCTTGGCCATCCCTTTTAGCAGACACTGTAGCTTCCCTAATCCTAGCATTACAGAACAAGTTAGTACACTACAACAAACATAAACAAATTATGAAAACTTCATCCTCCCATCTCACCCTTGCGATAATGTGTCCGACGTTATGTCTTGTTACAGCAGTAGTCTCCACCGACTTGTTCATCTCTTTCTCCATACAATTATTTCTATCTCTCTTTTTATATATTTATCTATGCATATACACTGAAGGTTGTTCGTCTTCAGAAATGGAACAAACAGTTTTGCATATATTCTTATTCCCCAATCAATGTTTTATTTATTGTTACAATTAATTTTCTTTTGCCACTGTAACCCAATTTCCCTCAATCTCTGGCTGTGACATTCACCGTAGAACTGATTTTTGCATAGGTGGCATCCAATAAAGCTACATGCAAGTTAATGTGTTTCTGGTTGTCGCAGGTGCCATGTCTAACTGAAATAACTAGAGACAATGCTTTCTTTCAACTCTATACATAGGCCATCTACTCCATGATCAGCCCAATCCATCTCCCCTTTCAATCTTTGTGTATCTTTTAAGAACAAATATTTACTCAGAGCTCTGTAGTCCAATTTCCTCTTGTTCTCTCAGTATATCACTTTGTAACATTTCCATCAGTTTCTTTTCTTTTAATATACTGTAACAGATATTACCTCCGTAGCTTCTGAAGCCTGAGCCTCCTTAGGTTCTCAACTTGTGATCTTGCTGCTAACATTCTTTTTCGGAAGGTGTAACTAGAATCCAAAATGCTTTTCTTCCTGATGAGTAAGGAGTCGACTCGTCTGGGGAAAATCATTCTCGACATGCCTCTCGTTCCCCTGCCGCTAATGCGCCCCCTGAAGGAGCCTCGGGGGGAGGAAAGATGCCGAGGGGGGGCACTTGAGGGTGGGGGCATGCTTGAATCCAGCTGTTCAGCCTTTCTGTGGGGATAATCCTCCCTTGATCGGTCTCTGAAACTACTGGCGGACCGCCTCTCCTCGCGGTAACCGCGGCCCCTTTCATCCGCATAGCCTCCCTTCTCCTCGGAGTAACCGTAACGGTTACTGTAATCACTCCCACCCCCGTAGCTGCCTTCGTGGCTGCGGCGGCTAGACGAGGCCTGTATGGCAAATCCAAAACATACACAGCTATTACAAGGAAGAGAAGTTCCCATCTGCATGTTCACCATCACTGAAATACTGAAACAATGATACTGTTGTCAAGCTTTCAAACACCAACATTCTTCAATTAACAATGAACAAATTCCCTCTTTATTAGCCAGATCAGCAAAATTGGACAGGTTTGCAAGTTACACCGTCAAATAATTAATGATTAAAAAGTCCACCAAAACATACTTATAGGGCCTTCATAACAGTTAACGTTTTTCATTCATAATGAGTCACAACTTCTATATGGCAGGTTTGCATTCAACTTCTTCTTATGTCAAACTACTGAAAAATTATACCTCACTTGTTTCATTTAGAAATGTTATGCATGGCTTTCAGTTTTGTTAGCAAATCAAAACCCACTTTAGGGCACAACATTTTAATCTTCAACTTGTCTGGGTTAAGTTTTCATTACCAATTATCTGCTGCATGTCATAAATCTGAAAGTGTTAGATCATCAGACAGTCACGTGAATTCTCTTTCACATTTAAGATGAGACCTGCCTTCCATTTCCAGAGGCATATCAACAGTTCTGTGGTATGTTTGCTCTAATACCAAGAAACTTAAATTTCTCATCCTTGATAACAATATTAATACCAAAATTACACTACTGGATAGGTAAAATGGAAACCTGTCCACAACAGGAAAATAATGCATGCCAAAAACCAAAGTTATATATCACCACCATGCAATTATCTGGATTATCTTTCAGCTTGCCTTCCTCTCACAGAGGCATATCAATCGTTCTGTGGTGCATGTGTTCTAACACAAACCTTAAATTTCTCATCCTTTCTACTGACATATATATGTACCAAAATTATGATACTGCATAGTTAAAATTGAAACCTGTCCACAGTATGAAAAATAATAAACATCAGATGAAAAATATGAACACTCTTCCTCCAATTAGACAGTCTTCTTAGACGAAGAAGTTTGTCTCCTGTAGTCTGTCAGAAGAAAATGCAATTATCCTATTCATGATCAGGTACTAAATATGAAACCTTTTTTTCACATCTGGCTACCCATATCTTCACATTTTTTTCAATTTCTCTCTAACATACACAAATCTTCAGTGTTGTGCTTCCTGTAATGTTGACATAAACACCTAAATCACAAAAACAGCCCACAAATAATGTTAGTGAGATACAAAAGAACACAAAGACTGTACACAAATTGAATCTAACACTATTTTCTGGTCATGCTAGTGAAACTGTGAAGAGAGAAGTTATGGCTGACATGTTCATAACAAAGTACAAAAGAGACAAAATGAAACAACAAAATCATAAGAGGACTGAAAAATAAAACTGAATCATGCCAACATAATACACACTACACATTCAGACTCAACTTAATAACTGTGTTATTCAAATAAACAAGGATAAAATACCAAAAAAAAAAATTGCTGTACTGAATTATTCTTTGTTACTTTCATGTCTACATGATAATCATTTAAAACAAGTGAGGAAATCTTCATGTAAACTAAGAACTCTGGCATATTCGCTTGATTACTGCCTGTAGACAGCACAGAATCCATTGTTTTCTTACCATGCAATCCATACAACTTTTTGGAAAAGTACTAGACTTATATACAGCTTTCATTCCAACAACTTTCATCCCGATACATATTTAGTGAGACTGCATCATTTCTGCATGAGAAATGCACACGACTATATTTTGATAAAGGTATGTACTGCTGTCAAATCGCAACTGAAACTGCATTATGGTAACACATTTCAGAACTAACAAATCTCTTTGGTGGTTGATTTATTATGTGCACATGGATGGTTAAAGCTGTTATGGGAGTTCTGGTAAGATTTCACTGCAAACGCAACAAAAGAAATAAATACTGCAGTGCCTGCATTACTTTTCTGTAAATCTCAGTGTTATATAGTAAGACACGTAATTAGAAATTGGGCTTGGAGGTCATGTATTTCAACCAATTTTGGTTATTATGAGCATATATAAAGGTTGCACTGTACTCTCTGAAAATAATTACTTGGGCTCAAACTATTCATTTATAATGTTAGAATCCAGTTTTGAGAATTCCCTAATGAATATGCATACTCAGCTAACAACAAAGCAAGTGATGCAATTCTGAAGACCCAAAGTTATTCCTTAAATTAAACTTCACCTCCCTCAAAACGATTTTCCTGTTTTATATACCTGCCACTGAACCCGTATCACTGACTGACAGTACCTCCTACAATTATGAGCATTCCCAAATAAAAACTGGGAAGTTGACTCACTCATAAACTTTTGCAAAGTGAATCAGGCACAGTTCCTCCCTTTAAAATCAAAGTGAATATCCACAACCCCATAAAAGATATGCAGTGTCTGATACTAAATTAAGAGTGAATAGTTTAAGCCTGTTCCATACTCTAGTTAAGTTCAATACTTATAATCTATCAAGTGAAAAAATTAATTATAAATAATATTAGTAACTTACATCAGTGGGCACAAACTTCAAACCGGCCTACAAAGAAATCCAAATTTTCTACTGTGACATGAACTCTGAGACAGCACCCTTGGTTTAAGAGTTACCTCTTTCTAACTCATGTCTACCTTTCCTCAGCCAATTTTACCGGTGCGGTTTTATAGATAAATTGTTAAGTGAAACCTACAGCAGTTATTATCCAAATTCATTAAGATTCCCTCAAAACAGACTACATACAAAGAACGATGGAACAATGCTCCTGTGACCCTGCATGTTCTTTGAGTACATGAGTTTGTGTTAGTTCATGGAAGCACCTCAAAAGCATTTTGTGGCACATTTACTGGACACTAATACACAGGTATATAACTCCACCAATGGTATATATTCATTACACATCTACTAACATATATCTCATTGGGACTTACACATTAGTACAAAGAAGTCTGGCCTTTTACACTTAGAAATATGAATGAGGTCACGTATGAGATCTATTTTTACCCTACAGGAAGTAAGAGGTAACAGAAGAGAGAAAACTGCAATCAGATATTTCATAATTTGTACTCCTCTTAAAACAGTAAGGTGATGAAATCAAAGGTAAATCATAAAGAAAGAAAAAAAAAAACCCAGAAACTCAGGTGCTAATTAGGTCAGTCTAGAATCAGAGTAAAACCCCAACCCAGCACTTCAACTTTTACTGCATATATTGTCCTAGCAAAAGCCCGATACAAACTATTAGTCTCAGATTTCATGAATTCTGATTCATTAAATAACCTGCATTCAGTACATGAAACTTTTTAGCTTCCCCAATTTGTACTTCTGTTTAATGTGACTGTGAAGATTACTGTCTTCTGGGATGAGACGCTGTACAGTCTGGTAGATGGGCGTCCATGTCACCTCCTTTTCCAGGTTAAGAGAGACTTCTGAAATGCAGGCGGTTAACCTACTGAACTACATGGTGTCACACCCCAGAAGACAGCACTCTCCAAGGTCACAACTATAAGAACATCAAAAATTTGCTTTAAAATCTCTGAATGGCATAGATTTTACCCAGCCTTCAGGAAGCAGCAGAACCTAAACATCTTCAGCAAGTCCGTTCTCGTTTTATGAAATCTGGAACTGGAAGTACTCACAATGAAAAAAAAATGAAGATAAACTACAACAAAACTTTTGACACCACAGATAGTGCAGAGGGGGGGGGACATGGTCGGGAGGGGGGATATAATTAGCGTAAGTCCAGAGTTTGATCATTATGTACACTATCAAATCATGTCATGACCTCAAACCAACTTCAAAACTTAGGCATCACCTGGAAGAAGACAAATATTTGGTACTGAAGTACTCTTAGTTGCAAAGGCCTAAGTTTTAGCTATATACCTGTACATAATCATGATCAGTCCTCAAACGTTTGCGTTGGGGCTCTGGAGATCTATGGTGACTGTGATCACGAGTTGAGTAACCTGGTCCATCCTGCAACACAAAATGGTAATATGTGATGCAAGAAAAATAGGCAAATAATTGTTGAGTGAGAACTTTCATGTACTGAAATACAAGGAAACAAATTCATTTGCATGAATATATGATTGCTCTTTTCAAAGATGTTCTGCTAGGTCTCTCAAGATCTGATCTGACATACTTCCAAGAGTCTTTCCACTGCAGTAATTTTTCTTTTAATTCGCTTAGTGGGGGGTGGAGTCCAACTGGGCCCACTCGGCACAGCAGTCACTGATTGGCCTATTGTAGCCTGCCCTGGATGATTATGATGGAGAATTTGGTGGAATGAAGGTTGGCAGGGGACACCAAAGTACGTGGAGAAAACCTGCCCCAGCACCACTTTGTCCACCACAAATCCCACTTGAGCTTTGGCACGGCCCTTCCCCTGCAGTAACTGATATATAAAATAACAGTATTTCAAAAAGGAACATACTATTTTAGGACCAAGGTTTTTAATAATCTTCCTTCTAGCATGAAGAACTTAGTTCATGACATGGAACAATTTTGAACTACTTTAAAAACGTTCCTACTTTTAAATTCATTTTACTCATTGGAAGAATATTTTAACTTCAATATTAATTAACGCTCTTGGTCTGTTATAGCAGCACATTTTTATGTTTGATTATTGCAGCCCTTTTCATATTAGTATGTTGCATGCTTTTACATATATATTTTTTATATGTTTAATGATTTACTAATTGTGATTTGTCTCGGATAACATGTGTAACTGTTACAGATTAAGTGCAATTAATTTTTATCTATATAATTCATGGGACTTGTCTTGCTGTCTTTGACTATTTCTACATCCACTGGTCTTCCAGCCGTGAAAGGCGGCCCATACACGTGCGAGTCTGGCTCAGCGAGGAGCCGGGCTCAAATTAATTTCACCACACACATATGAGCATGGCAACCCACACATGGATGAGCTCAGTGGAACCCAAGGGGAGTTGGACTCGCGAGCCAGACTCGTATGTGTATGGGCCCCCTAAGGATCAATGGAATGTAAATAAATGAATGAAAAAAACACATTACCAGAGCAATTTCAATATGCTGAACATCCAATGTGAGCACTCAATCTGAAAAATTATTTTGTTAGTACAATATCCTGTAAATTGATACCATTATATGAAATGGGCTGTAGTCATATTACATCAATCCTACAGATGGGTTACATGCCATTCTACACCGAGGAGGTTTATAGTACAGCCATGCAAAAAAACATAATTATTTTCTGTAGCATTCCCTGCTTAACTTTAATGGAGATATTTCTCAACATTAAATTTTTAAAGAACAGCAGCATATCTTTCTAACCTTATAGTACTTGACTTGCCACTTATCACAGTTAAAAAATAAAACCAAATGCTGCGAGCCCACATTCCATGTTAAGAATAACACTTCAATTCCCAAAATGGCCAATCTAGAGTTCAAAGCTGCAACTATGGCCTTATCACTGTGAGTACTTAACTTCTGATTTGCTATGATGCATTCCCAACATTGGCTAGGCTATGTAACTGCTTCCTTATTTAAGTCTGAGGTTTCATTTTTCCCCAACCAGTACAATGAAGATTCAAGCACAATACACAAATGTGAATGACCCAGTATGACATAATGTCACTTTAGTGCACAAGTGAAACTTTTAGTGTGTATCATTCGAATGATGTTTGTTTAAATACCTTCTGCTGTTTCCTCCTCAGTTCCAACATGTGCAGTTATACTTGTATCATAAAAAAAAGTTCTCACTGTAGATGATTCTCAACAATGTTAACATATTTTCAGAAACTTCAATAACACAAACCCTCACAATTCAACTTGTATACTGACCTCTTGAATTTCAAACATACAATTAAATCCTTACCATACGGCTATAACGGCGATAGCTGGAGTCGTCTCCACGACCTCGACTGCCATATCTATCACCACTACTGCTGCTTACGCCACCTGAGAATAAATTTCTTTATTTGAAGATGAACCCCCTTTTTCCCCCACTATGACTAGGCTAGCTAAGGACTTATTTGGTATTAACCACACACAGAACCTCCAGACTTTACAGGTTACTCATCAGCTCTTAACAAGTACAAGCCACTGAAGTCTGACATGATCTGTGTGACAAACACAGCAAAACTTCAGTTTCTCTAGTTTTTTAATGACACAAAATAGTAAACCTGTGATATGTTTTCACATGCTTTAATCACCGCAATGCCACAAGATGTACGGGGAGATTAAGAAGTAGCTACTAACACTCAACCTTGGTACTAGCTGGAGGAAAGTGGCCATCCTGACACTCCAGCAACTTCACTTTGTGGAAAGTCCCAATACTCATTTCACAGGAGGCTCAGTGGAGCCCCAGAATCAGTCCGGATGGTCTGCAGCTACCAGCAAAGTAATGGACAGGCTATAAACTGAATAACCTGGCAGGGGTTCCTGATTTCTCACTTCACGATAACGAACAGAACATACGTGTTGCCCACAGAGATTGATCGAATATCCAGTAGGTACCAAGTGGCCCACAAGGTTAGAACATACGGAGCAATCACATGGGGGGTGATAAGTACACAGACATCATCACTTCAAAGGTACACAACAAATATCAGGAAAAGTGGGTATATTCCCAGACAGATTAAAATATGTTACAATTGTACCAATATACAAAAAAGGTGATAAAAACTTAGAATCAAATCACAGACATATATCCATAGTAACATGTATTAGTAATATATTTGAGAAGGTAATGCATAGTAGATTGTTAAAACATTTGAATGATAATAGTATATTAAGCAAATACCAGTTTGGATTTAGAGAAAATCAAGGGACTGAAAATGCAATTTATAGACTTATCTCTGGAATACTAGACTCATTAAATAAAAAAATGCAAGTCTGTGGGATTTTCTGTGACTTAGAAAAGGCTTTCAATTGTGTTAGCCACGATATATTATTAAATAAATTGAGGTATTATGGAATAAAAGACAAACAATACGACCTATATGTCATATCTATTGAATAGAAAACAGAGAACTGCTATCTCCAATGGGACAAACAGTAGTAAAGTAAACTCTCAATGGGTTAAAGTACAAGGTCCCTATAAACAGTATCGGGAAAAATCTTTCCCTTACGCGACTGTACAGCGCAGTACGCTCGCACCGCGCTGGCGTGGTAGTGGGGTTCTAACCTTTAACACGCACCAAGCGCCATTCGCCTGAGCACGTTCGTAGAGGCCAGGCCGTGTTTTCAGTGGACCCATCGAGTGAGTCGGTGCAAGCGCAGAATGCAGCGAACGATTGAACGCCACTTTGTCCAGAGGTACGCCATCAAGTTTTGTGTTGGACTGGGGAAATCGGGTACGGAGACGTTGGGCATGATTCGCCAAATGTTCAAGGATGAAAGCATGTAACAAACTGCAGTTTTTAAGTGGCACAAGCTCTTCAAAAGTGGCCGACAGAGTGTGAAGGATGAGCCCCGCGGTGGACGGCCGTCAACGTCAAGAACCGACGACAACGTGCAACGTGTGCGTGACGTACTCAATTCAGACCATCGGTTAAGTGTGCGCATGATTGCAGATCGTGTTGGCATTGATAAGATGACGGTGCACACCATTATCACTGAAGATTTGGCGATGCGAAAGGTCTGCGCGAAACTCGTCCCGAAGGTCTTGACGGACGACCAAAAGCAGAGAAGAGTGGCTGCTTGCGAAGACCTTCTGCAACGCGTTGAGGAAGACCCCGGCTTTCTGGACGTCATCACGGAAGACGAAAGTTGGATATTCGAGTACGACCCGGAAACAAAGCGTCAAAGTTCTGAATGGCACACTTCGGCATCACCTCGTCCAAAAAAGGCGCAAATGAGCAAATCCAGAATGAAAACCATGCTCATCGTTTTCTTCGACGCCCAGGGGGTGGTCCACTACGAATTTGTACCTAAGGGGCAAACAGTGAATGGAGCTTTTTACCTGGAAGTGCTAAGAAGAATGAAGAGAAGGGTCAATCGGTGAGGCCAGCCATCGCCGGAAATTGGAAATTGCATCACGACAATGCACCCAGTCACACCTGCTCCAAGGTGACCGACTACCTGACAAAAAGACGGCATCGCGACGGTACCCCAACCCCCCTACAGTCCCGACTTGGCACCAGCAGACTTTTTCGTTCCTGAAAGTGAAATCCTCCCTCATGGGACCATCATGGGACCCTGAGTGCCGTCAAAGAGGCTTGCACGCAGACCCTTAAGGACCTTCCGGAATCCGCCTACCAGGGAGCCTTCGTGTCGTGGCAACGGTGTTGGCAAAAGTGTATCGATGCACAAGGGATGTATTTTGAAGAATTTTGAGGCATTGTAGCAATATCTGAAATAAATCTATTTTCCCGATACTTTTTATACGGACCTTGTAACTAATGTTGTCCCGCAAGGGTCGATACTGCGACCACCATATAAATGTCCTACCCAAGATTTTGGAGACTAAGAGTTTTCCCATTCTATTTGCTGATGATGCCAGTTTTTTAATTTCTCACAATCCAATAAAACTTAAAAATACAAAAAAATGAAGTATTATAATACTTCATTTATATAATATGTTTTCATTATATTGACATTAAATTTTTTTTTAAACCAGTTTAAACTGGTTTAAAAAAAATTTAATGTCAATATAATGAAAACATATTATAGAAACTTCACTGTAAAAAATAATGTAGTTTGAGAAATGGGAGGCATAGGAATGGTGTTATTAAATACGAATCACATAACATTTCTTGGCCTGACTATCCAAAATGATATAACTTGGGACAGACATACAGAGGAGATAATAAAGAAATTAAATACAGCTTGTTATATGATAAGAAATGTAAAACCAGTGGTGACTGTAAAAACATTACAAAGTATTTATTATTCATACTTCCATTCTGTTATGACATATGGAGTAATGTTTTGGGGTAACTCAACACATGCAGAAAGAGTTTTTAAGATACAAAAGAGAGTTATAAGTAGGGCCTGGATTTCTATGCCATGTCATATTTCTTTCCTAGGGTTTATTCCTATTTTTAAATGTAATTATGCATGTTTTCAGTCATTCTTATTGAAATTATGTCGTTTTTATTGTGCATATAAACGCATATGTTAGAGTTTTATTGGTTTTACAGCATATTTTGGCATAATTTTGAAATAAGGTCATATTTTTTTTCATTTTAGAAACAATTCTTTGATATAATG
>NW_019721778.1:33407-34717 GCF_002891405.2 Cryptotermes secundus | reverse complement strand
CTCCAGTTGACTCCATTTTATCGTACTGACCTTGGTGGTCCTTTCGAGGGATGACCATAAATATTTTTTTAAGCCAGCTAATCTCGGCTTTCAGTCACTACATACCAGATAGTTCTTAGAATAACTTCATGAATTCTGTGGTCACCCCTACGTCTTATGCCGCCAAAATGGATGGAAAATGAAATGCAGAAGCACCAACACTTGTTATGATAACATAAAGGTTGAATTTACTGCAGCTAATCTGGCTAGCGATATGACTCATGGAGAGACATTAATTCTTGTATTCTCCCCACGGGGAAGAATGCAAGGCCTCACAGAAGATGTTTGGTTTACGGAAAAGAGAGCCAAATGAGAGATACGCAGTACTGGTGTGGTGAAGTGAGACAGCGCTGTGTATAGTAGAATGCTTCAATACGTACCATACTCTGTTGACGAGATACAGGGCGCTCATATTATAAGGCAAGGTTATAAAACCATCTTTTAAGATCATTTTAGTGAAAGTTTCATGCTTCAAAGCGTACCATTCATGCTCAAATTCTAAACAAACTGCTTCCATTGCCGAGATACCGGCTGCTCATATTATAAGGTAAGGTTATAAAACCACCTTTTTAGATCATTTTAGTGAAAGTTTCATGTTCCTATCTCATAGAATTTAAGAACAATGATGAATAAATCATTTTCGAGAACGAACAATGGGTCGGAATTTTCGAAGGATTTGTGTCAGTGGATGGTATCTTCGAATATTCCATTAGAGAAATTGCATAATCAGCACTTCAGACAATTTTTGGAGACATACACTAGTAATCCTATCCCAAGTGAATCCACGTTGAGAAAGAATTATCTCTCTACATGTTATGAAGATATGTCAAATAAGATTCGAACATCTGTTACTGACAACAAGATATGGGTTTCCTTGGACGAGACTTCTGACGTAGATGGGCGGTATATTGCGAATGTTATAGTTGGGACCCTGAAACAAGATCAACCTGGAGAGAGATTTCTTCTTGACTGTGAAGTTCTCGAAAGAGCAAATCATTCGATTATAGCTGTCCTATTTGATAATTCCATGAAGTTGTTGTGGCCAAATGGAATACAGCGAAATAATGTCCTTCTCCTAGTAACAGATGCCGCTCGATACATGGAGGAGGCTGCCAAAGGACTTCGAATCCTCTACCTGAAAATGGTCCATATTACTTGCCTCGCTCATGCATTGCATAGAGTGGCTGAAGAAGTTCGAGGACATTTTCCTGATGTAGATAGGCTAGTTTCAAATGGAAAGAAAATATTCATCAAGGCCCCTCTTCGAGTGC
>NW_019721778.1:30078-33091 GCF_002891405.2 Cryptotermes secundus | reverse complement strand
GGTCAAATAAATAACATGAAAAAAAACAAAATAGAAAGTGTTCATCGGAATGCTGGTTATTCAACATTATGCAAGATTGCAGATATACTTTCTGGTAAACTAGCAACATTCGAAGATAATACAGAACTGTCACCAAACGACCTGACATTCTTCAAATGCTCCTGTCACATCATGTGATGTGGAACGAAGTTTTTCCAAATACAAAACTATCCTTAGTGATAATCAGCGATCTTTCAAATTTGAAAATTTGAAAATGCATGTAGTTATAAATTGCAATTGTAACAGTGAAAATTGAGACGTGAATAACTCAGTGAAAATTGAGACGTGAATAGCTTGTGTTCTTTTAAATGGTGTTTTTAGATAACAGAGTTAAGTTAGTGTTCATACCATGTGCACCAGTGTTTGTCTAAAATATGAACGCAAATATCAGTATTAAAAAGAAAACAATGAATGGTTTAATCCAGTACGAAATGTCGAAATTCCATCAGTTTTCTTTCCTTCAGAGACATAATAGGGCTAATTTGGTAAGTAGGACCTACTATCATATATTCATCATCTTTATTCTTAAACTCTAGTAAAAGTTGTAATTAAAATTGTGAAATTTTATGTCCCATTTAATATTTAAGGTCATATTTTACACTTTTTAGGTCATATTTGACATAATTTTGGGTCATAAGTGCATGCATATATTTATAGTTTTTAGGTCATAAAAATCCGGGCCCTAGTTATAAGGATAATAAAAGGATGTGGCTACAGGGAGTCATGCAGAGAACAGTTTAGCAATATGAACATATTTCCTTTAAGATCACAGTAGTAAAACATAGAGAAATATCTGATACAAATAGGGATCACTATGAAATAAATACTAGACATAATATACACACGAGACAGGTAAATTTGGCAAAATATGGTAATGGGGTAATTCACATGGGCGTAAGGATTTACAGTGCACTACCTAATGAAATGATATAAATAAGTTTAAAAACAATTTAAGGGAATTTCTTTATTTACATTCTTTTTATACACTGGATGAACTTTTTAAGAGATAATGATTATACAACTATATAAATATATAAGCTGTTGAGTAGTGTAGTAAATGGATAATCATCGTGAATGTACAACAACCATACTTATAACTGAATGGTTTTATATGTTGGATTTGTTGTATATGTTAAAGCTATATGACCAAAATATTTTGTTACTTCTGACAGAAACTTTTATCTTAAATTCTTATTTTAAATGATAATTTTGAGTGTACTGTGCTAGAGAGTAATTGTATTATGATGTAAACAAACACTGTCATATATTATAAGTCTTTCTGAAGATTGCTTGAAGTATTAGCACGATAAATTGACACAAGGCATGAAGCTGATCTAGTGTTGGGGTTACAAATGGTGGGGCTATGCCTTCATTCCTCCATAAGTCATGATGTAATGCTTCATTAATCAAGGCCAGGGATAACTTTATCTTTATTGCTATATTCAACATTCAACAGTCATCACAGTCTTCTAAACTTGGATTATTCATAATTTTTTCAATTATTTGTGCATCTTTTCCTCTTTGAGATGTGGAGAGAACAATGAACATGAATGTGATCCAAAAGCTGATGCCTTCACACGAACAGACTATATACACCATGGCAGGGAGAACCCTATTAGATGCCATAAATATTAGTGATTAGTGGTATCACATACGAGTATAAACTGGATACTACTACAGACACCAACNCTACTTCCCACCAGCCCTTATCGTAATTTTGCTTCAGAAGCAAGCTGTACTGGACAGCATTAAGTGAAACGACCTCCATGGTGCTTTTGAAGCCTGGAAGAAACAACAGGATCACTGCATACGTTCCTAAGGAGACTATTTTGAAATAAATGGTAGCCAAAATTGAGCAAGTTAATCCAGTGTGAATATTATAATATTCACGTTTGTTCAAAAAAATTTGTGCTATCAGAAAGTTCCCAGGCTAGGTCAAAAAAAGAAACACTGGATTAACTTGCTCAATTTTGGCTACCATTTATTTCAAAATAGTCTCCTTAGGAACGTATGCAGTGATCCTGTTGTTTCTTCCAGGCTTCAAAAGCACCATGGAGGTCGTTTCACTTAATGCTGTCCAGTACAGCTTGCTTCTGAAGCAAAATTACGATAAGGGCTGGTGGGAAGTAGTATCAGATTTGTGATCCTGATGGTAACAATACAGGTGATGTTGAATTCCACTCAGAGGCCTCTAGTTTGACAAGGTACTGATGATGAATATATGAATCTGTGTAGTAATCATACGTGAGGAGCATAAAGCCTATCATTTGCCTAAGCTAGTGTTGAGGTTAAGAACTCAGTTTCATCTCTATTTCCCCACATTTTTATGGCTTTGTACTTAAATACAATAGGTACTTGTAACATTTATTTTCAAATCCAATTAATTCACTTCCCATGGTGTGATATTTGTATCTCTTAATGATAAAGGCAGTTATCCATAAACCTGATTCTTCTCATTAAGTGTAAACAGAGCACAGAACTGCTCTACCCATTCTTAAACTGGGCATCAGGTGCAAATAAGCTACACACTTCATGATTCAGCCATGTGTAACACTCAAAGAAAGCCCACTGTCCACCAATGGGGAGGAAATGGGTGGAACTGAGATAAGAGACAGTACAGCTGTGATAAGAAAAAATTACACTACCCATGCAGTCTTATCATAATCATTCATGTTAATCATATGGTAGAAATAAATTACATCCTACGTTTCATCTACATACAAGGGCTGTAACTTTAATAGTGGCAACACTGCTGTAGAGACGCCATGCAATGGAACCAAATGATGTTGCTTATACCACACATTAGTTACATACCTTCCTTTGCGGCCTCCATAGTCTAGGGGTAACGTTCCCACCTCATGACT
Source organism: Cryptotermes secundus (assembly GCF_002891405.2). Lineage (NCBI taxonomy): Eukaryota > Metazoa > Arthropoda > Insecta > Blattodea > Kalotermitidae > Cryptotermes > Cryptotermes secundus. The sequence goes on along the minus strand of NW_019721778.1, from coordinate 30,188 downwards.
CAAGGTACGCGAGTTCAAACCTGGCAGAGGTTGTGGAATTTTTAAGGGCGGAAAAATTCAGGGAACAAGTCCTCTGGGAGGGACTTTAAGCCGTGGGTCACGTGTCATAG
>NW_019721778.1:5005-30072 GCF_002891405.2 Cryptotermes secundus | reverse complement strand
GATTTAGGGCATGTAAAAGATCCTCATGTCTCTAGGAGACCTCTGAGCAAAATTTGGCAACAAGTTTCCCGCCCAAGTAGTTTCCAATGCCTCTGGTAGATGGGGGAAATATCAGGTACCGAGGACGGACCTTGTTGGCTGAATGGGGCCGATAGCACGCACCAGTATGGCGACAGTAGAAATTAAAGGGAGACGCACAATGGACCAATAACTGTTCTAAGTGCATGAGGAAACCCACCCCCTCTAATAATAATAATAATAATAATAATAATAGATACATACATACCTTCCTTACCTCAGAGCAAATGGACTCTCCCTTCCCACATTACACGCATGTGCAGTAACGAGAAGAACAGAGCCTCGTGTTAGCTAGTGATCCAATGTATGTTGTCACAATGTTCTTGAAACAGGAACGGAGCTGGATAAAGACTGAATGTGCCAGAGGGATGCCAAAATGTGGCAGACACGCATCTGCCAGGTCGTCCTAGTCAGTGAAGAAGCGTATGCTCTTTCTGCATTTCAGGAGAGTGATAGATGGCATACAATTCATGAGCTGGCCCGAGAGACAGAATTAGCGCATACAACTGTGCTTCACATTCTGAAGGAATGCCTGGGCATGAGAAAAAATTCATCACGATGGGTTCTGTATGATTTGATGGAATGCAGAATTGGCAAACTGTGGCTGATCTGTTCGATCGATGGGTCTGGGAAGTGCTGTACCATCCACCATATTCCCCAGACTTAAGCCCTTATGATTTCAACTTGATTCCTAAGATGAAGGAACCACTTCGTGGCATTCGCTTCAGAACTGTTCCAGAGATTCTTCAGGCAGTAGACCACTCCATTCGAACTATCAACACAACAGGCACTGCTAAAGGTATCCTACGACTTCCACATCACTGGCAACGGGTTGTACACAATTCTGGTGCCTACATTGCTGGACAGTAAAACTTTGAAAGATGCATCTATTTTGTATCAGTTGTAAATAAATAGTTGCCACTATTAAAGTTCCAGCTCTCATATATGCATGCACATGCACACAATACATTATCAAAAACTTCTGTACACTACCTGATGGGTACCTGCTTCGAGAATCAAAACTTGAGGAATGTTCTTTGTACCAACTATAGCGCCCTCTTGAAGGACCTGAAAATCCACCTCGTCCACGGCTGCTGCTCTCGCTACCCCAGCTGCCACCATCTGATCCTCCTCTCCCACGGAATGAACTTCCCCTCCCACTAAAACCTCGGCCACGAGACATCACTGCAATTCTGCAATCATGTAGATAGAACTTGAAGTGAAAAACTGGTTTCTAACAGAACATGAAATCACTACGAGACCATCTTGTTAGACCGTTAGATTATGGCCACCTGCTGGGATGTAACAATGTTTGGTAGCATGAAGGTGTCAATAAAAGGTGATTGAATTAACCTGGATCAAGCTACCAGCAAATTCAAATCTGTAGGAGGAATCTGCATAGATTCATACAACTATATCAAAGGAACCAGCTGCCTCTATCTTCAGGGTACAGCAGCATCTCTTCTACCCTGAACACGGAGGTGGAAAGTTCTTCCAAAATGCTGGTGCTTATTCTTCTGCAGACCTAGTGCTGATGACACTGAGATCTCAGTTCTCATGAAAAGGCCAATTAATTACCTGCAAACCATATTATACAGAAACATATAAACTTTTCTCAAACATTTTTAAGCATGCTGCTCTTAATCAGAGGTGTGGTTATATTTTTGTCTACCATATGTAAGGGGTGGGCCATAAAAACCGGCCCACGCACTGCAACCTTCAATGATCTATTGTGCTTTTCGTCGACTCTAACTTTCCTTCTTATTGATCACATTCAAACCCATTAGAATTATCTTGAATTTCTTGTGCCTAGACTGGGAGATGGGCATACACAAGGTTCCTAGTAAAAGCAACAAAACATCGATATTTTTAGTCAAGCAAATTGCCCAGTGTCCCCCCCCCCAATTTGGATACTAGAGATATCTGTTAATTACTATTTCAACAAAAATCTGATCACAAAAAGCACGACTTGTTTCATACACAACAGTAAGAATGAAACAAAGTCTTACTAACTTTCGAAAACTCTGGGAAATGGGATGAACCCCTTTCACTCCTGTTTCTTCAAAACCGGAAGGAAAATTAATAAACAGCAATTTAAATACGTAACATTGAATTACTTCATTTACGATCCACTGCGAACAAAACACCATGCTCGGGACGGTTCGCGCCTGAGCAGTTGAAACACGCTTCGAAATTCGAATTTCTGCAAGAAAACATCCACGTGATCACCATTATTCGCGGTTTTTGTTGGTTCCTTCATGCAAATGCCACCATATTAGGTTAAATTATGCCTCCATTTCTTCCAACTACTTCCTTTCAACAAATCATTCCGTCACCTAACACTGTATAATCTTGAGTTAATTCAAGGGGGTGTTAAACCAATAATTAAACCAAGTTACGTACTAAGAACATAAATATAATTTTTTTAAAAAGTGACTTAGTTACGCAGTGCTGGAAGTATTACTGACCTTAAAATCTTAACAATGAACATTCGCTAACAGTATTACAAACCTTAACTTTAGTGAATTTAAAATCTGTATTTCCAAAAACCGGTACCGCGTTACGTTCACGAGCTGTATTAACAAATCTTCAAAATGGCGACCGACGAATACGACCTACAGTTACTTGGTGGCATGGCGTCTGTAGGCTTAAGAAAATACGTATACATAAAAATTTAAAAATACTTAAAATATATAACGAACTCGTAAATGTAAAAGGAGCAGTCTATTACATGTTCCTACAAAAACGTACCAGCATCAGACATATTGATACCACTCTAATTCACAATAGTCTAATATATATGTACAATTACACATTCGCCGAACAAACATTGATATTACTCACTTGTGTCTACTTATTGTACTTGCATAAACACGTAGGGGGTGCTTAACTTGTCACAAAACTCTTATCGACAATTTATATACGACGAACTACACATACGCCAAGCCTTGATCTTCACCACCAATCACGGACAATATCTACGCGATACAGGTTGCAAAGTAAAATTACCAATTAGCGAGAATAGCTGTAGGTACACCGTGGTCTCTTGCGTCCATAGATTACAAACTTTCCGTGGTCAGAGAGTAGCTCGCACAGTTCGCCAGTGATATCAATATGTACTTGCTGGATCTCACGGCGCCGCGTATGAGGCGTTCTGTCTATGGGCATAAAATACCGTGTAGTCTGTTAAGTCAACCGACCAACTTTACTTGCTATTCGCTTTATGTTGGTTTCTTGCTTGGCTTATTTTTCGAAGATGATCATCCGAAATGCCTGTTGAATTTCAACGGACTAAAGGCGTAATATGCTAGAAGATAAAAAAAAAATTCTCCTTGTATTGCTTCCATTTTACGTGTACAATATACCGGTCGACGGACAAGGAATCGCTAATCGTTCTTATCTTCTGACAATCGTCGCTTTTATCTTGCCTGTTTTCCCTTCTCTTTCTCAGGGAATCCCCTTAGATCTCTTTCCTCTACTACCCCAGATTACAACCTGATCACGAGGTGAAACTTCATGCTACATGGGAAACAAATTTATTCAAGTCAGACTATATAGTCTCGATAGTGACGGTGTCTTAAAAATAACCAATTCACGTAGGATCATCTTACTATAATATACTGGGGCCATTTCAGAGTACTGATATTTGAAATAGAGATGTCTACAAACGATGGCAAATATTTGACCAACTGCGATATCGGCATTCAACAATTAAGCGTTTACGCCTGTATTACAAGCAAAATATTCCCGAGACGAGTGTAGGGATTTGCCCACAAATCTCAAGGCGAAATCAATGCCGATATGGTCATAAATATCACAAGAAGTGGTGTCCTGATATCAGGAGGCAAAGGGTGTCGAGGGCATAAACAAGTAATTGGAAGAAATATCATTTTGAGCAACTGCTCTTTTCGTCAGTAGCCAGAAGATTTCACCGAATGGTGAATTAATGGTGTGTATTCTATAGAATATTCTGTTAGTAGCAAATGGAATTCGACTACTCATTCAGCGAACTGTCTTTCTCCACGGTATCAACATATTATACAACTGAAGCCGAAATTTGAAATTTAAACATACAACTCAACAGACTAAAAATCTGGTTGTAGGACGTGCTCCGCTGCAGATGTAATACTGCCATTTTCGTTTGGGCTCCCTGAGGCCAAGGCGCATAATACTGCTGGAAGCTGTTTTAGATAAAACTTTGACACGTACACCCACGTCGGTACTTGGAGAACTGTTCAGGCTCAACATTTCTTAGCAACTACATACCTAGGACATGAAAATGGACTTTGTTTTAGTACAACGTTAAGATAAAACATTATTGTGACAGGGCAAAAATCTATGCTAAAATCATGGATTGCCTATCAGTCTATGTAATCAAATGTGGGGCATGTTAATTAATATTGTAATAGTATATCTCATATGAGAACTTAGATACATCCTTGTCCACCGCCCATTCACGTATTATCAATATAAGCTGTTTTCTACAACCTGAGCTGAATATCATTTCAGTTCGATGATTAATACGCACACATTGAGTCGCTTTCGTTAACGATCAGAAAAGAACAGATTCGCCCCGCTAGCAAACTCAGAGTATATTAATTTATAAGCATGTTTTTGGGTAGGGAGGGACGGATGGTACCACCAGTGGTGGGGATGGAGGGGTATTGATTCTCTTCAGTCAGGCGGCGCTCACCTTTCAGTGTGTCGAAAGGCGTCGTCATGACAGCAGCAGCGTCGCGACGCATCCTGAAGCAGTGACGGTACACCGTAATAATAGTGATTCACGAACAGTGATAAATGAATTAGTCGTTTCTGTTAGTTCATACAAAACTCTGAGCGTGAGGGGCCTAGTTCGGGGCTAAATCCCGAGATTACTGACCGTCGTCATTATCGATCTGGGAGATTTTCGTTGCCATGACGACAACACAGATGCTGGAAGCCTGGCCGCCGTCCAACTAGTCCTATCTGCTTACCTCGCACAGGTTATGTTCACAATGAAGACCGAACTGCGCGTGTGTCGTGCCTGAGGTCTCAGATGATGGAGTTATGCTGTGTAGGGGCCGGGTGTGCGCCCTGGGGGTCCTGCTGACCTTATATCTGGCAGGAGTTTTGCTCATATCAACTGTCACCCTGGATGCTCAGCACAAGGTCAATCTAATGGATTTTGATAAAATTATATTTTTTCTACTCTTTACTAAAATTCATGTGGACTTTTAATAGGAAACGAAGATAACACCCTGTCTCCAGGATAACGTTATAATATGCTTAGAGAATTATGCTGTGAGGTTAACCGGGTTGAGGTGGCTCAGGATAGAATCTAGTGGCAGGCTATGTTTTTAGGAGTCCAGTCCAGTCCAGTAAATTGCTGCTGGTCCTCGCCAGGATAGTCGTTCTTGGTATCGGGCCCCCTCCAGAACCATTACTATATTTTTACCATTTCCAGACTTCTGCATGTTGAAATGGTGTCTCCTCCTCGACGAGAGGTGGAGTCTGACTACTAACTTCTGTGTTTTCTATCAGAAAACTTTCTAAATTTCACACACGCAAACAAGCTACAGTTAAGAAGGGGAGAGGGTGTGAATGTAGTCCATATATTCTAAACATTTCCACGGGTAACAAAATTCGAGGCGGTCGAATCTCTGTAGGGATTATGAAAATGTTTTTCTTGCCATGTCGAGAAAGTTATTGACCCCAGGGGCGAACTTTGGCGTACAGAACTGGAACGTATGAAGATAAAATATGGTGCAGACTGGGGGATGGGGCGTTGATCGACGACCCAGAACAGTTGTCCTCCTGGTTTGGACATCCCTGATCCATGAATATCCGAAAACAAAGCACATTTAAGCTTACAGTTCTTTTTTTCAGCATCCTGTTGTACTGTGCAGATCTGACTTTTGGAGCTTTTTGTGTCGTGAACGACTTTGCACACTGACGGCACAAAAAGCTTCAAAAGTCAGGTAATTAAGTTTATGAGCTATAAATGATGTATCTATTGTTCTGTGTAACAAATTTGAAAGCATAATGACAGTACTGTAGTATTCTAAAACCATATCGATTCGTACGTCTGTGGTTCTCAGCAAGATTCGTGACCTGCAGATATCTAAGTTTACAAACCAGCTGGAAACGACTCCTTTAGTGTCATCATAGTACAATTACATATTCCACAGCACACTTCATTATGAAAAGTAGACGTTATAAGCTTAAGGGTCAAATTAAAACCACAAATTTAGGTACTAACTTCTACGGAGCAGAGTCATTTTGGTGAAGCTATTAGCTGCTCAAGTAGTCAAGAATTTCACCGCCTTTCAGGGGACCGTGCTCCCACGAAGCTGCTACGAATCCCGGCCTCGTGCCACATGAATTCCCGGAGGTTTAGCTCCAATCTGAGCTCCGCAGAATGCATCTTACTTGCACTGCAATAGTCAATCGAGATATCAGCTTGATAATTTTCGTAGTTTTCTATGATCCCTGCTGGAAATTTCAATACACAGACAACAACCACTTCGCTCGGTATGAGGTTCTCACAACGGTGACTATGTGGAGCGTCCTGCTACGCGTAAACAGCCACTTCCTTCCACAAATTGGATGGGCAGTCTAACGATGCACACTACTGGAAACAGTCTGCACATTCGTGTCCCTCTTGCCAATGAGGATGACGTAGCGGTACCGTCCTATAGGCGATGCGAGAAGTTCCCGGTTCGAATCTCAGTCGAGTTACCGGATATACTGACTGTGGTTTCTCAGTTTTCTCAAGCGAACGATGGGAGTACTTTGTAGTAGGTGACGATCGCCTTCTTCTAAATTCTTATCTCACCATTCATGATTATCTTTTCGTCTCACTGGTTGTTATGTAACTTAAGCAGTTAAGAAAGCCTAAGGTCTGAAAATAATTAATTTCGATTATAATCGAATCCGGTACCAGTTTTTCTATGCCGCCATATGTAAGTAGAGACCACATCCCTCAATTACGAGATGCTATTGTCCGTCTGAAATGGACTCAGGAAATTTCTGTGCTCAGAAGCGAAGACTCGAACGCGACTGTAGAGCCAATGAAGCGATATCTTTTAGATATTACAACCAGGATCCTTTACGGGAACATGCGTATTGGATTCCCTGCCAGCCTGAATATTATGACTGCCGCGTTTCATGATAATCTTCAGTTCCTATATGGCCTCGATATGCGCAAAAAGATCCCAATTGTGGGATTTGAAGTTCCCACACCGGTGGTTATGAAGAGGTCTATTTTCTGGGATATAACCGTCGTGTAGTCCGTTGAAAGTGAACCGAAATTACAGACGAACATGTCTTTTCCTTTCCACTTGCCTGGTTTATTCTTCGACCCTGAAGATGGAGGTGACATATTCCTCCGAAATGTCGGTTGACATTCAACGGACTACACGGCGTTATGAGTCTTCAAGACGTCAGTTTTTCATTAGATATATCACGCCTGTTTCCACTGAGTTCAAAATATGGTATTTTTTGTGTGCTTTCCCAGAAATTTGAGATATATGAAAAGCAGCTTTGCTTGCGGTTGTACAGGCTATGTAGTTATGAATCTTAGCCTCTATATCTCTCGCTCTGAAGGAAGAACAGAAATTGAGATAGCTGAGAACAAATTACTGAGGAGAATATTTGGCCAATAGACAGGACGTAACTGGAGGTTAGAGAATATTATGCCAATAAAAGTAAGGAAGAGATTCAAAATGTTCACGTTTCTCTCACTAATGACAGAGTTATTGAATCATATATGATGAGATGGGCGTGGCATGGAACTTAGTGGAGTAGTAAGAAATTGTGATTGCAGAACTTCTTGGAAGTTTGGGAGACTCGAGAGTAGGCGAGAACATATTTAAAATGGATCTCGAGAGAGACGTGGAACGGTAATATGTACTGGCTTCAACAGAGAAGCAGGTTCAATGCCGTGATTTTGTAACAGTCTTTATAATTCTTTGGGTTATTAACAACATGGAATTTAACTATCTTTACGCATTCTCGATATTCTGTAACAATAATCTTGAGTTAACGAATCCATCATTCATTCGCCACCTGAGGCAACAGAAACTTGCATGCATTGTGTCATGATCTATTATTAGTGAACTTGAGTTTACAGGGTTCCCAAGGAGCCGGGGGCCGGTCTCGGGGAATAGCTGTGTTGGGGGGCGGCATCAGACCCCCGCCGAGACGCAACCGGTTGCAATGGTGCCAGGCGTTACGATTCCTAGAAGAGCCAGGACCTGTAGTGGCCCTGGCTTCCTTCCCCGGCAGCGGCAACACGTGGGTTCGCTATCTGCTACAGCAGGTCACAGGTAAGGACAATAGAAATATTGCTAAACTTTCCACGGATGTGTGTTCTTTATCAGATTTGTTATGGAATCAAAAAGCATGGTGATTTTTATATAGTGCAGAAGTTCCCAAATGTTATCATTCCAACCCTTTCGAAAATCGGAAAACATGATACTGTATTTAAAATCTGTTTTGTCCCGAAAATTTCTTCCATATGTGACACCTTCCTGACACTCACATTAAACTGGGGCGCACGTCTTACCCTATCAACTTGAACAGACAAAACAAATGCAGTTACTTTAAAATAAACAAATGGAATATCGTGTATGGCTTGAAGTTCTCACAGCGGTGCTTATGAAGAGTTCCTCCGAAACGTCGGTTGACTTTCAACGTATTATATTGCGTTATACCCCAGAAGATAGAACTCTTCAAATGGAACATCGCTGCTTACGTTATTTGATCGAAAATGACTTAATCTTAAGAAGCTTAGTCGCTGAGCTGGTCAAGAAATTCTTTACCAATATAAGCTCTCAAAACGACGTAATCAGTCACGCTTTCCAGCCATTCTTTGAAATATTTCGTGTACTACGATGCATTCGTGAGTCTCACTTTGGCAGTCACTGATCCGCATTCATAAATAATTGGAAATACGTGAATGTACATCACCAACTTTGGTTCCATTTCTAACAGTTTAATTGTTTCTTGCATCCTGTTGTGTATTTAATCAATATTAGCGTTAATTTTACCGACCACACAACACGCTTTTTATTTACTGTCACACTACATGTTTCGACCTCAAGAGGTCATCCTCAGGTGTACGAACACAGTTGCACAATCACACGCAATTACATTCGTTTTTCCACTTATTTGATCCTGTATCCTGTGCGTGGACCTGAACAGGATACAGGATCAAAATAAGTGGGAAAACGAATGTGATTGCGTGTGATTGTGCAACTGTGTTCGTACACCTGAGGATGACCTCTTGAGGTCGAAACATGTAGTGTGACAGTAAATAAAACACGTGTTGTGTGATCGGTAAAATTAACTCTAATATCCATTTCTAACAGCATGAAGAAACATCCAACAACTCTGCATTTTTTTACTAAGAAACTACTCCACAACTTCCAGACCGGCTCTGTGACCCACTCAACTTCCTATCCAGTCGGTACCTGAGGCCCTTTCCCCGAGGCAAAGCGGCAGGACTGTGAAGAAGACACTCACCTCAATCTAGTGCCAAGGTCAATAATGGTGGATCTAAACGTCCACTTCCCCATATATCTTCCTAGTATAGTGCTTAATAGATTTAGCTCAGGGACAATTTTACCCTTTTATCTGCACCGCCTGTGGTCTAGTGGTCAGAGTTCCTGCCTATAGATCCAGAGGTCCGGGTTCGATTCCCAGCGCTACCAGATTTTCTGAGAAATAGTGGGTCTGGAACGGGGTCCACTCCACTTCGTGGGGATAACTGTGGAGCTATTTCAAGGAAATAGCGGCTCCGGTCTAGAAAACCTAAATTAACGGACGCGGGGATTCGTTGCGCTGACCACGCGACACCCTCTATCGGCTAAAGTTGGCACTAACTTCGCCGACAAGCGGCGGTCGCTCGGTCGGTATAGTTTGCTTACGGACTAAAACCACGGAGTTTGTTTTTTATCTTTACTGCAGTAATGTAAAATTGTTTCGTTCGAGCGTGATCTGTAAGGGACCAAACGGCGATGATTATGACATTTCTGAATCCATAACAACAGCGAATGGAATGGACCAGTGAATAAGTATTGATTTCTTGCGGCGGAGATGATGTTTGTTAGTAACGTACATAAAGAAAGTAACTGTACGTACATTTCACCGAGGTATGCCCCATATACAGACGACTGATATCCACGAGAACAGGCACAAGTTTGTGCATAAATATAGAAGATATAACGCAAAATATCATCAGCACCTGTGGATTTTAATACAGAACAAATTTCTATGTCTACCTGATGACGGCGCTCATACACAGTAGGGACATCAAATGATACACTTGCTATTCACACCTACGGTGTTCTCCCTCCATTAGTAATGTGTAACCCTTTTATTGCACTGGGAATAGGGGTGCTGAGTGGGAAATGACATTTAACTACTTGAACGTTACCCTTTTATTTATTCTTGGCTTATGTAACCACTCTAGCAGCCAGGACAGCGCAGTCGGTATAGCGACTGGCTACCGGATGGACGATCAAGGGGTTGGAGTACGAGTCCCGGTAGGGGCAAGATTCTTCACTTAGCCATATCGTCCAGATCGGCTCTAGAGCTCGTCCATCTTCTTATCCAATTGGTACCGGGGAGGGGGTGGGGGTAAAATGACCGGGGAATGAAGCTGACCACAAACCTCAAACTAGTGCCGAGGTCAAGAAAATGTGGATCTACACATCCACTCCCCCATACGTCTTCATGGAATAGTGCTTAATTAGTTAAGTACAGGAGCAACTTTATCTTTTTATGTAACTACTCTTCGAGTTTCAAATATTATATAGCTTCAAATGACAGGTTAATTAGTGAAGTGACTCGGAAAGCAGCAGTTGTGGTGTAACTTCAGACGCTCTTTCTATATCTTGGACGGACTTAAGGAAACAACAAGAAACTCCTCAGTATGTTAGCTTGTCTCGTCTCCTGACCAAGGTTTGAGTAAGGCATCTTCCGAATACAAAGCAAGAGCACTAACCATTCAGCTAAACGTTAATATGATTCACTTACCATAACTGTTACGCAGATCTGAACAAAAACCGTGCCCACTTATCATCACGAAACCCATCATTGGTGTTCAAAACAGTAGAAGCACACCACCAACGAAATGTTAATTCCCGTAACTAAATAAGCATCAATTAGTTTTATGCGAGCGAAGCGAATGAACGACCCAAGAGCGATGTAAGCTTCACTCTCTCTCTCTCTCTCTGATATCACAGAATGCTGGATTTCGCTTGCGGGAAAACTGTTCACCGCATCCGCAAATTCCCTTCCAGCATGAACTGCTGCTCTTCGCTAATAACACAGCGAACTATGAAATTTCGCTTTTAGGCCTATTTGCGAAAGGGATGCGTCCCTTTAATATTGTCCGTTAAATAAAAATTGCCGAAAAGGAAATTAATTTTCAAATAATTTCTTCCTTATATAAGCTTTATTATTATTATTGGACCAGTGGAAGACGCCTGAGAACACGGTAATGAAACATCGAGTTCCATAAAATATTGGGATATTCTTGAGTATCTATGCGACTGGCAGCTTCTCAAGAAGAACTCAGCTCCATCGGGTTAGTTGTTGTTACTATTAAATTATTATTATGAGCATTGCTGGTCTCCATGCATCCACTAAGTAAACTAGAGACTCTCCCACGTTTAACGTCAGTAACTTGTAAAGCCTTAGCCCCTCAACAAGGTGAGTCACAGCTGCAATCAACACCTGCAAATTTCTGGACGTATTCAATAAACATAATTAATTACGTACCATGCCACAAAGACATACAGGGGAGTGGAGGTATAGCCACACAATTCTTGACCTCGGAGCTAGGTGGAGGTTATTCGTCAGCTTCACTCCTAGGTAGCTTTATTCCTGAGGAAATAAACCAATGTACCCACTGGATAGGAGGCTGGGTGGGCCCCAGAGTCTGTCTAGACGCTATAGAAAATAGAAAAGTCTCTTGCTCCTGCCGGGAATTGAACCCAAATCGTTCAAACCGTAGCCTGAGCTATCCTGGCTCATATCTAACTTTGGAATCCTTGTTATTATGTATACAGTATACATGTAGTGACATTTCGGAGGAACACACTTCCATTTTCAGAGTTGACGACTAAGCTAGCAGAATCAGAAGGCAAGCTGGATGGTTTCTTGCTTGGCTTACTTTTCGTTCCTGAAAATGGAAACGACGTTCCCTCGAAACGGGGTGAGACTTTCAATAGACCTTCGGCGTTGTACCCCAGAATACAGAGCTATTTTTTACTTCTGCCCAGAACTGATTATTTAGTCCGTTTTGCCCTGTGTTCCAAAGTTTTCATTCTAGTGTTGTGCAGGTATATACACCGGGTCCGTGTACAAGGACTACGGTCTGCTCAAGAACGGCTTCCCCGCGGAATCAGTGGTGAACGGATCTGTCTCGGTTGTCAAGACACACGAGTGGGGCCCGGCAGCACGCCGGCCCTTCAGTAAAGCAGTGCTCCTTATTCGAGGTCCGGGGCCGGCAATTCAGGCCGAGTTCAACAGACAAAGTGGCGGCCACATTGGCTTCGCATCTCCTGACAGATATCGGCGGAATAAGGGCAAATGTGAGTACTCAGAAACTGCGATGTAATCCATATATTTCTTGTCTTTTCCTATTCCTGCGAATAATTTTTCTGCTTTCTGTCCCTGAAGCTTGGAAAGCAGGTCTCATTTAAGGAAATTATGATAGCGGACGGAAGAAGATACGTTTCTTTTTTCAAAATTCCTCGATATAATGGAGTAAAGGAGATTAAAAGGCAACACCTAACACAGTCAAGACTGCGGAATGAGATGTAGGTAAAGGTAAGTGGTCACTTGACCCCCGACACTCACCGCATACAAGTCTGGTTCGGTGCCACAGCCAGTATGGACGTTACGGCGGGAGATTATAAACCTGTTTACAATTTCAGCAAACATTTGTGGTTCTACGACATGGACCGCATAAAACACGGCGCGTCCAACAATTCTTCTATTCTTCTATGTGTATTCGTTACCGCGGAAACGTTTTCACCAAGCCGCTGTGTAGTAGCAATAAGGGGATACACATACAGACAGACTGATGGAAGGGATTTGTGAAGTACACCGTTGAGATGGGCTCAGGTGCCGTAATATATATACTAAGTTTCATGAAATTGTTTCAGGCGTTCGAAAGCTGATACGGGAGGATACACAGACTCGCAAACAGCATGGTGATATCAAAAGTGTACTTTCATGTTTTCAAATTTAGGAAAGCAGACTAAAAGGATAGGATTGTTACAACCTAAATGTTTTGTTACTGAGAGCAGCTTCCGCGTTTTGATTTCCCCAGGGCCTCCAGAACTGACGGTCCAATGTGTGCAGGCCACTGAGAATGTTGGAGCAAACTGTCCGTCCGCTGATAGTCCCCGCCCGGGTAGTGACGTTGCGCACAGTTTAAATAGACGTTAATTTCTGTAGTTATTAATTCACAATTCTCGCCAACCTTACCACGTCGAGTGGAACATGTGAAGGAAAGTAAGAGTAATAAGTTTTTCTCAGAACTTCCGTTATGCGTGCTGAAAATATTTTCAAAATAAAATGAAGATCTGAATGAAACATAGCACCAGAAGTGGACGGTCAGTCGGCACTAATTGCTTGTCGAATCACAGTACACAGATGATTAAGATGTTATTAGCGAATTAGGTATGACGTCATGAGGTGCGGCGGCTCGTGACTACCGAGAACAATTGAAATTCTCTTGTCTATTAAACAAGCGAGCGAAATCGATAATTGCTTATGACGCATCGTGTCTGATTTGCATGCAGTCTACAATAATTCATTACAGTTCATTTAATGTTGTTGCGTATGTTTTGATGATTGTGAGTTGTGAATGCGAACACTAATATGGAAGAAGCCTTCATTCCCTATTCAGTGTTAATAAACTAACTACCGTGTTCCTTCAGAGACGTTTTATTTGTGCATGTTCCTCAAATAATCTCTTTACTGTGTTCTATGTTTATCGTTAATCTCACTAATTGGATCCTTATTGCCTATTCGGAATATATACTCGTATGTTTCTAGAAACAACCGTAATTTCAAGCCTTTTATACTGCGTCATCATCTTCCATTTTGTTGTTGCCAATCGAGTTTATTCCTGTATATTTTTTATATTATGACACACTGAACAATATTTTTAACCTAAATCATAAGATATGCACTCAGAAATATGGATTCATTTCATGGATCTCTAACGTGAAATAGCGTGGCACTCTGACATGACAGTAGGAGGAGTCGTTATATTTATATATTTACACTTTACTTAGCCAATCACAGTGGCCATGCGGTCTAAGGCATGAACCGTCTTCTCCCGCTCGAACACTGTGATCGTGGGTTCAAATCCCACTCGATGCATGGATGTCTGTATGCATTTATTCTGAGTAGGCAGCGCCTTGCGACGGGCTGATCCCCCGTCCAAAGAGTCTTACCGATTGTATATAGATCAAGCATCTGAAAAATAGGCCAAGGTCCACCAAGGCTCAGACTATAGAAACAGCAGGGTCGAATAATAAAATAATTCGTCCATGATATGTATGCAGTGTCCGTCACCCGCAACCAAACAGGGAACACACAACACGTGACACGATATACACTGAGAGTAAGAGGAACGACTCCCATAGTGGTGGAACTATGCGCGGTGTTAGAATTTGGACAGATAAGATAAATAATATTAACAAAAATTTTTAGTATATAAATATTTATTATAATTGATGAACATTTTTAAATACTTTTTAAATTTTACATTGACATAATGGCAAGCAATGAAATAGATTAACGTAAATGGAGCACCTGATGATGGCACTATAGTGCCGAAACATGTTGTGAAATAACAAGTGAAACTGAGTGCACTAAAACACGGACACTGCATACATATCATGGACGAAAATCAGTGCAACAGGACGCTAAAATACAACATAATAAAATAATTAATTGGAAAAGTATGGCAGGAAGCAGCTGTGACTACAGCGACATCTGCCTGGAGTGACTGAGGAAATATAAGAAAACTTCAGTCAGAAAATGGGTTTCTGGGCCGAGATTTGAACCACATTCCTCTCGAATGCTAGACAGGAAAGCTGCATACTCGACATTACGTTCGGGTATGGGCAAGCTCAACACGTTGTACCTGTTACAGGGACGGGAAGAGAGGAGAGTGAGACCAAAATACTGTAGTTGTTTTGCGCATGGAGTTACAAGTGCCATGCTATTTCACATCACGTGTACTCTGTTACAGACGTGTCTAAATACAAGCTAGGCGTCTGAGACAATAGGAAGTCGCTCTTCTCTTACGGCATGTTATTTCTGATAGCACGAACTACGTACGTTTTACGTAACAAGGGCGCTGACTGCCTGTGTTCAGTGTTTTAAGTTACAGAATGACTAGTAGTAGATGTGTATATTTATAGCATCGAATTAGCGGCCTCCGTAGTCTAGAGGTATCGTTCCCACATCATGACTCGTAGTGCGCGGGTTCAAATACCCGGCGGAGGTCGTCGAATTTTTAAGGGCGGAAAAATTCAGGGAACAAGTCCTCCGGGAGGGACTTTAAGCCGTGGGTCCCGTGTCGTAGCTTTACGGCACGTAAAAGAACCTCATGTCTCCAAAGGAGGTCACTGAGCCAAATTAACGGACGTTTCCCGCCCAACAGCAGTCTCTAATACCTCTGGTAGATGGGGGAAGCATTATAGATACCTCTCAGCTAGTAGAGCCGGTCTCGCTGGCTGGGCGGGACTGATGGTAAGCACCAGTACCGGTAGGATATAGAGACTGGTAGAAATCATAGAGGGAAGCATAATGGACCAATACAGGTCTCAGTGCATGGGGAAACCCACCCTCTCCAATAACTAACTATAGCATCGAATTAAAATTATACGCCAGTTACCCTCTTCAAACCAACATATTTCAAGCTGTCACTTTCCACTTTCCTGAAATGTAAAAGATAAATTTTCCAAACATCTACTGACGTACGGAAAACCAAGTATCTTACAAGAGTGCTACAGCCTTGACATAGCTCAGGCAGTTAGTCGCCGTCTTCCCACCGCGGCGGCCCGGGTTCGAACCCAGGTCAGGTAATGTTGGATTTGTGGTGAACAAAGTGCCACTGAAGCAGGTTTTCTCCGAGTACTTCGATTTCCCCTGCCAATCCTCATTCCATCGACTGCTCCATACTCATAATCTGTCATCTGGGACTGATATATTAGGCCAAATAGTGATCGATCTACCAAGTTGACTCAGTCTCAGCCCACTCCAAGAAACTATACTAGTGCTAACGCTGTTCAGACCTCACAGGTTCGCTCCGTTGGTACTCTTCATGACAGAGTTAGACCTTAGAGAATAACCCTTAACTAAAGGCACTGTGTTAACAATCTCTATAGTTTCATGGAAATTTGCCGGTCAGTACATGTAAAACTGATGATTGAAGGCTCAGGTCATTTAAGAGCAGAAAGCCAAGGACAATACAGGATGTAGGAGGAGGAAAGTATTGGAGGCAGAAGAAAATTTCGTAACGCATAGCATCACATATTGTGTGATAAAATCGAGGGATATGGGAAGGACACGTAGCACGCATGGGAGAGACATGATATGCGTACAAGATTCAGTCGGCAAACCGTAAATTAGAGACTATTTGTACATTTAGTATAGTTGGGTGAACAGTGTTAAAGATAAAGAATGTCTATATGATTGAGATGGTTCAGGATAATCCAGTGGCAGCCTCATACTAAGACGCTTATTAATATTTTGGTTCCATAAAGGACAGGAAATTTCTTGATTAGCTGAGTAACTAGCATCTTCTCAAGAACTCCATTCCATAGCACATAGATTATAAGTCTTCCACATACGTCTAGAACTATGAAAAACTATGGGATTTCTGCATCACAGAGAAGACATACACACAACATACAAGAAGCACAATGCAAACCAAGATCATCATCATCATCAGTAATCTGTCAGGAAGACAGGTCCACAGTCCCTTCCAAAACAATTCCTCCATTTAATGCGATCTAGAGCTTTCTCCTTCAAATGACAGTATCCTCTTCTGTCCTCAAGGTCATCCAGCATCTTCTTACGTCTTCTTCCTCGTCTTCTTGTCACTTCTATCCGCCACTCCGGATTGTTTTGCCTCCAGAGGAAACATCTCACATACATGGTATGTCTGTTTTTGGAAAGAGACTATCCAGGAAAAGTGATAATGTGGTAGTTTTTCCATTTGCTTTCCACATCGCAGTACAGCAGCCGTTCAAACCACTCTGATCACGCCTGCTGCTATACGAACTTGAACCATCTCGAGCATCATTTGCTCTGTGCTTCAAGTCGCTACTGATGACGCTGCTTCCGACATCAGTTTTTGGTGTCTCGCTTCGTCTGATGCCTACCCTTTGACCTGTCCAGCAAGGGAGGCCCTTCCAGTAGCTACGCTACCGCTGGTATAGCTCTCAGGGTCCTTGGCATACTCAAACCCCCTCACCACGATAAGGTGGAGACACCAACGAGGGGGTAAACCAAGAATCTGCAGCCAAATACAACCCTTTATCGAAATAAGGAACGATACAATACCAAACTCATGATATTTAAGTACTACATGTAGTACGTGTATATTAAGAATAATAAGCATTCAACATACAAAGTTTTGAATGAATGGCAGTTGCTTAATTAGCAGTTTATAGTAAATTTATTTCACAATTTATATTGATATAACAAACTTAACAGACACCCTATACCCCATATATATTATACACTTAAACCCTGGTAGCAAACAAATCTGACAATGAAAATTGTCAGATTAAATTTAAAGATTTACAAATTAAATTACATATTTAGTAGAAAGTTGAAAATAAATGTACAGAATGCCTGGAGATGGTTTTTATGGTCAAAATATGTATCTGATATTGATGAACATGCCCATAGTAATATATCCAACACACCATGACGTTCCAGTATTAACTCTACTCCAAGGAGTTAGATTGTACAGACACTCTAATTTATCTGGGAACTGACAAACAGATGCATATAACTGTGTGTTTCTGAAAACTATGCTACACTCCATTCCATTTGATACCCGAGTTACAGAAACAGGCGTATCGCATGACCATGCTATGCCCAAAACTGTCACAGAAAAGACAGATTCACACCGAAGGATCTGATGATATGATTAGGTAACTGAGGAAATGTGGCTTTTGGAGACTGACTTCCAGTCATCTTGTCTTGTTGCAGACTGGCAGCAGTTTGTGGCAGATAAGTTGTCGTCATGGCGTCAGACCAACCTGGACTGGTTACATAACTTCACTGGTCCAATGCACGTCATATTCTATGATCACCTGCTGGAAGATGTTGCCGTTCATCTGCAGGATCTGCTCCGCTTCCTCAAGCTCAATGTGTCAGAACAGAATCTGGCCTGTGCACTGGAGCGCCAAGAAGGTATTTATCGGCGTAAACGGCGTGTTGTCAACTTTGACCCGTTCACAACGACCATGAAGCAAGCACTGCAGAGGGAGCAAGACGTGGTATACGAGGCTATCGCCAACTCTCTGCACAGGCCAGAGGTTACATCGACAAATATGCGGTGATGACAGTGACATTTGTAATGAAACGAATCACAATAGTTTTGGGTGAAGGAATAATGTGAGTGAAGATAATGGCTGTGGTCATCATCAGCTTCTATGCAAAAATGAAAGGAAATGACATTGATTGCTGGAGCAGGATTTCATGCAATTTTAAGGCGCATGCCAAGAATGAGGAACTGAGACAGTGACATAATTCGCCTAAAGAACTGAAAAGTGGAAGGCAAGTACCAACAGAATGATGTCAATGCCATTGATAAATGCATATACGTGAATGATCATCATGCACTTTGATGCAGAAAGATGTACTCATGACTTCTGACAATGGTTAGAATATATAATATCAAAAACAGACAACAATATAATTGACAAAAGACAATGGTTATTACATAGTTTATTGCTCACTTCCAGAACACAAATTCAACGTAGTTGAATAATGGCACACAATTATCACCAAAAAAAAAAAAAAGACACAAGTGTGCATGCTACAAAATCTTATGTGCTTCTGTCAGCTTGGTATATGATGGTAGCCATGAATGAACATTATAATCATCAGAGGATGATAAGCTCCAAGAAAGGCCAGTTCCTCTTTAAATCATCACCAACAGACCCCAAACGAAGCCCTTAATACCTATATTTGTGGTACTAATATTAGGCCTACAAAGAACTATTATACACCATATTTATTAAGAAGAAGTTAAAATAATGGCTCTCAAGTGGCTGAGACTACATTTTGTATTGACATTCTGCTTAAGCATCGAAATTAAATTAAATCAAAATTTCACTGAATATACATACCAGAGTTATCTGTCACATGATCATAGTGTAGACAATGCCAGAATTACTAGCAATTTGATAACATTCCTTTGTAGATAATGATTTTTGTCTATAGGACATCTAGCATGTAGCATCATACTTTTCTGGTTATGAATCTACATACTGGAGGGATTTCTTAGCTAATACTTTATTATTATTATTTATTTTAACTGAAAATGGGTTTTTACCCGGTGGCAGTGGTACTACAATAAAAAGCAGCACACAAAATAATACACTATGCTCAAAACAAAGCACACAAAGGTACACAAACAGTAAACGACACACTACACACAATGAACACAATGCAAATACAATTACAACTACAATTATATAAATTAATATCAATAAAAATATGCACACTATACACTAAACAGTAACAGTATTGAAAAACTTAATGTCACGAATTGATGCACTAATATTTCACCATGGCCATCCCTTCATTCCACATCACTATACTTGTGTACCCTTCACATCCTCACCACAATTTACTTCACTTCACTACACTGCATTTTTTATAATTTCCTCCACACCTTCATTACCACTTCATTACTTCATTATCACTTTCCTAACCATTTTCCTAAAATTACTTGGTTTACAGGGTAGAGTCCCTAAAGCATCTGCAGGTAGTTGGTTCCAGAACTGGATGGGCCTATTAGCAAAGGAATATTTTCCAGTATCTGTCTTTTGTTTTCTGCTCCTAATTTTCCTGTCATGATCAACTCTGAATAGGTCTAAAGTGTAACTGCATAAGAACAAGGTTAGAATATCAGTCTAAAATTTGGTTCTTAATGGGTGAATCTAATTCACTGAAACTGAAAGCACTGTAAAATATAAATGCAAATTTAGATTGTTGGTGTGTCTGTTGTTCATTTGATGGCTGCTATGAGAAAAGACGATTTGTATCCCACACACTGTCATTCCCTTGACAAAAGATGTTACTGACTTCACTTTATCATCATGAACGTTTTCATTGTTCTATGTTCCACTTATTATGTAATGTATAAAATGTTGCTCCATAGTTTCACATACAAACACATGTGGCCATCTCATCGATTAGTGCAATAATGTGCGTAAGTGGTGCCCATCTAAATACTTTTGTGCAATAATATTCGTATGATAATAAATACACTGTGTAGTTGGTTCATGTTCTAGACTTAAGACCAGTGATGGTTTCTACAAATTGAAAATGTGGAGATATCTCAATTTTTCTAAAAGAGCATGTGCGATCAAACAATTGAGTACAAATCAGTATCACTGTTTAATGGTCTGGCAAGTCTAATATTAATAAACTGTGACTTGAACAGCCCGCAATTTAAGCGGTTCCATTCTAAGTTACGTTTTCAGTGAGTGAACTTGGTATGTTATTTTATAGGTAATCCAGACCTGTTGGGCAAAAAGCAAAGAGTGTTATCATCTGATGATAATGGGTCACACCATGTGAACTGAATTTATCAGGTTTTCCTGTTAATTTTGTAAGTGCACAGATAAAATTAAACTAAGGGATGTAATTTCATTCTCTTCCTTTTATATTCAATTTAAAAAGCTGCAAGGCAAAAACACAATACAAAAACTTATAGAAGGAAAGTATATCACCATTTTATTAAAAAAAAATGCAGAGGTCTGTCTCATGCAGAGCGCAAGATGGAGTCAGTGAGATCAGCTCAAAGTTGACATGGTGAAGACAGTGCAACACTGAAACCAAAATATCTTAGTATAATGTTTTATAATGAAGCAATTCCTCTACAGTAAAGCTGATCAAAATTACATGTAGTTGATACAGCAGAAACTGCTACTTGATAATTATTCTGATGCTTGAGAATATGTTTTTGTCATGTCCTGAAAATTATACTCGGACATATTACCTGTCAGAAGCATGTATATCATAATTTGGTGACTGTAAGTTTTGGAACTTGTTACATACAACCAGGGCCCAGATTCTGATGACATGTCATCTTTTTTTCCTTGTATCCTATGCGATGCTCTTAAATATATAAATCATAAATCTCAGATATGAGCTGCTGGTTACAGAAATGTAAATCTTATAGGTAATTTTTTGTCATTTTTTGACATTTTTAGGTTTAAGGTCATTTTTTTCATTTTGGGGGTAATTTTTTGGACTTTTAATATTCTAATTTTTAATTCATTGAATTATGTGAAGCATAAAAAAATTGAAAGATATTGTTCTGATTATCAACATTGTCAATCGGCGTCCTCTTTTTATTTAAGAAATAGCGTTTCGGAGACTGTATTCTGTCTCATCAAAGCAAAAACTATTCAGATAGGTCGCAATCTATGAGGATAAATAACACATTAAGCAGAGTCCTTGAGAAGCTAAGTCACTAAGCTACTCAAGAGATTACCCACATTTTATGGAACCCAAATGTTCATTGCTGTTTCCACAGGAGTCTGTCACTGGAACCTGTCCTCAGCCAAATCAATCCAGTCCATGCCTTCCCACTATATTTCTTTAAGATTCACTGTAATATTATTTTTCTATCCATGCCTCGGTCATCCAAGTGGTTTACTTCACCTTGGGTCTTCTGGTAAAAAAAATTATATGTACGTGTAGTTCTCATCTCCCCCATCTTTGCCACATGCTCTGACCTTCTCAAGTGTAGAAAATTTCAAAATGGTCTTGATTAACTGACACAGGGGACGAACAGCTTCATATGGGTCCCAGACAAAGGTAGTTGTCTGATATCCCTCGTATATACTGTGTTCTATCGCTGCCAACATGCAAGGGAAAGTCATGTAAAAATATCTGCACTGAATTCAGATGGTCTTGAGTAAAAGAATTCTGATATCATAAATTTAATCTAGGAGATCACCTAGATGGAATTACATTGTGACTACAACTTAATATCATTGTTCTCAGAAACATACCAGAACTGTTGTTTCCAGCACTATTTGAGGTGTCCTTATTTCCTCTGCCAATACTCTTGCGCTCGATGCCTGATGGTCTCAAGTTTGGAGGCAGACATTTCACTATCTTCATCCTCACTGCTATTGACCTGTGCCACTCCTTGTCTGCAAACGCTGCACGCTGTTCTGTCTGCCCCCCTCGCTGACGGGATAAAAATTAGACTTGAATCAAGGCTCCGTGGCAACTTTGGATACCCTCGCGAAACAGGTCGTCCATTCCGTGTATGGTTCAAAGAAGCTGACTTGGGACATACACCATGACCAGCCATTCCAGCACTTACAGCCAGTCGATATTTGAAACCTTTACTCGTGGCTGTTTTGTCGATATCCATTCAGTTTCTCCCATCCGGGAATAGATTACAAAAAAAGTTTGTTCCCTTTTTTTAGGCTGCTTCTCTTCGGATGTTATCTTCGTAGCACACTTATCTTCTCTGCTAATTATTCTTGGCCTGCGATATTCATGCGGCAAAATGATTAATGTAATTTCTAAGAGCTGATCATCGTCCGTGACAATTTAAGAGAGAATTCTGATGTTTCCACGGGAAGATAAGTCTTAATCAAAGTCTCTAAATTACAAATGTACACGTAATACGACAAATTATTCTCACTCTTCCTCTTCTGAGGTGGTTGTCGAGTTCACAGCATCACTCACCATTCATGGTATAAGCAAGTTTCATTTGGTTTCTTTTAGAGTTGGAATGATCATATAACACAATTAGGCTGTTGAATGGGTAGAACATGTCTCCCCTCAAGGCTTTGATGTGCCTCGTTCTAACTAAGCAGTGTTGTGCCCTGATAGGGGCACTGACTGCACTCACCCCCTATCGGACGTCCGTGGGTATCACTTAACCTATGCTGTGGAAAACATGCTTCACTAGGATGGTCACCAAAACTCGAGTTCTCCAAACAACAAAAAAAATGTAATATATAATGAAATTAAAACACTTATACACCTCTAAATTCTAAAAACACATTAACCCACCAAAATAATGTAAACCAGAAGTTCTAATAAGCCATCAGTGACCCGACCACGGGCAAGTACTCACTCGCGCTAAACGTGATGCATGTGAAAAACACTGGCGCCATCCCAAGGTTTTCCACAGGCACACTTTGCTTTACTCGTCCGTTTCTGGCAACTGCTAGAAACAGAGTGTCTGAAACGGCCCGCTTTCCCAATTCCAAGATTCAACTTTTCCCCAAGTTGCGAAAGCTGCGCGTGGGAAATCCCTGAGGTCGGCATCCTGCCGGACATGCCTTGTCGCGCGAAGTGAAACCTGACCGGGTCTTTCCACTGATGCGTAAACAGTCTTCTCTAAAGACAATTCGATCGACTGCCAAGGAACGCGAAGAGTCAGCCGCGGTTCTGTCTCCTTGCCTTCCGGTCAGCCGTCTAACATTTTAACCTAAGCACACAATCTTACAAAAATTATACTTAATAACTAGTGAAATGGGCTCAACAGCAGTAAGAATGATTACTGCTCCACACAGCACCAAAGCACAAACATTAATTTAACGTTGTTTAACGATCATCACTACGCACAAAGTCTTACGAACTATAACCGCTGTTGGTCCTTAATAGGCTGATAATTACAGTCTCTATTACATTTTTGTCACGATAAGACCTACTCGATATTGCGCCCGGTCACTTTGGACGCTTTGGACAGTTCCGACGTTAAACACAGTGCCTCTCTTTGCACTACATATCATTTTAATCATGTCGCACATCCAATGCCGCTGGATTGCATTGTGCATTCCTTTGAAACTGTTCCCTGTGACCTCATATTTTCACAAACAAATAAAGCCAAGGAGTTTTTTTTTTCATTAAACTTCGTGAGGTGTTACATCCTGTAACGCAATTCTCTACGTAGGGTCTATCTTGATGTGTTCTTAAAAAAATACTGAGTAATTATGATACAATATTAGAATACGAATTTAAATATGCAATGAAATGAATATAATGTGAATATATACAATAAAGAAATGGACGATCGGTGATTTAGTAGTGACATTTGAAAGAAAATTCATGATCGATTCCAGGCATAATATAATTGTGATCTTGTGTGTTAGATTCAGTTTAGGCAAATATCGACAGAGAAATATTTACAAAATATAATATACGTGTATGCGCACTTAATTAAAAAAAAAAGACTGTTTTTCTAGGACACGGTCAAGGATACAGACAAACCTCTCTCCATATTTGTGACCCCTGGAGAGTGGGTGTCCAGGTATTTGCCCCCGGAATTTAGGCTTCCTGTTGGTCCGCGGGTCTTTATTCAGTATATTCAGACCGGCCCAACTACCCAGATGGGCACCCTCCTGCGCCACCGGAGGGCCGCGCACACTAGCGGTTGCAGGATCCGCCGAGAAATCGAGAAAATCAGAGTCAGAGTCACGTTGCAACTGACGGTCAGTCAGTCTGTCTGTCTTGATGTCGAGCCCAAGCTGGGGCTCATGACCAGATATTTTTTTTGAATGAAAGTTACTCTTTTGTCTATGTGTAGCGCCCTCTCTGACGAGAGGTCGGGTCTGTCATTTGTTAGTCAGTCTGTATTACTAAGTCCACTGTCGGTATTTACACATATTTACAATACACACTTATTATTTAAATGTACAGTATATACACGGCCTCTGCCAGTCCAGGCTAGGTAAAGCAGATTATGCCCT
>NW_019721778.1:0-2830 GCF_002891405.2 Cryptotermes secundus | reverse complement strand
AAAAGTGGTAATTTGGAATAAAGAACCTTTCATGAGGTTTCAGATGTGTCTCTGAAAACAGGGCCACATCTACGTGTAGGTCTTGCAGCTGTTTACTGAGCTCATAGCGCTGCCTCCCTATGCCATTCGCATTAAATGCTATGACTTTGAGGGGCCTATGAACTCTAGTGGCCATTCTGTTTCATAAGGTTTAGAACGATTTTGGTAATGGCCATTATTTTGTCCTCCTCGGACACTGCACCACTGACCTCTGTCATAATCTGTTGTACTACAGTCACTGCTCTCAACATATTGTCGAGAGACTGACCGTTTACATTAGTAGCCTGAACTAACTGACCTGTTCCTTTCTGTAGTGCGGGGGCCGGTACAATTTGCTTCTTCGTTGTGGCTGGAGCCACCGGAACATGGCTTTCCTGAGGGCGCTGATTCTGCTCTGTTGCACTGCCTCGGAGTGCCGCCGCGAAGGAGACACCTGGAGTTACGGTGGATGAAAAGAACACCCTCCCCGTAGTTTTGGAGGTTCTCTGAACCTTCCTTCTCTGTTGCTCTTCTTTGGCATGTTTGCAACCCCGATAATTGGCGGGATGGGGTTCCCTTCGCCAACCGGCAGTTGCAGCATACTGGGGTGGAGGCAGAGTTCTCCTTCTCTGGGCACTCCTTGTGTAAGTAGCCACCTCCGCACCACAAACAACGTGGGGGCTGTTTGCAGTTAGCTCAAACGTGGCCGAACTGCTGGCAGGTGTAGCATTGTGTGAGCCCGCTCTGTGCTCTGTACGCCTCTACCTTGACGGCAATGTGGCAGAGGTTGGTCAGTCGGAAGATTTCTTGTGACTTCTCCGTTCTAGGAAGTGTGATAAGGAACAAGGGAAGGTAAATGTTGTTTGTTCCTTCTGGAGGAGTCCGACGACTGGTCATTTGTTTGGCGCTAATGACGTCAAACCCCAGGCTCACCAGACCGTCCGAGATATCTTCCGCTGGAGTGTTGTGTGGAAGTTGACGGATAACAGCTTTGATGGGTTTCTTAGCCTTAGGAAAGAATGTAAAGTATGATAGTTTGTTACGTTCTAGGAAAGTTCTGATGGCTGAGAAGTCCGCCATTTCCTTCGTGACAATTCTGGTCCCCCTCCTGGTGTTGCCTAACTCAAAATTGCCCGTGACTATTTCTTTGACCTTCCTCTGCAACTGCATCAGGTTTGTCGTGGAGGTTAGTACAATTGGAGGCGGCCTACCTGGCTTGTCCGATGGTTGCTGCTATCCCGGCTTGTTGGTTGACTCTTCCACGTCCATACCTGACGTTTTCAGGGGCGCAAAGAAGTTCTTTGTTTCAACTTCACTCTTGGATTTTATTCTAGGATCCCTGGGGCTAGGTGATGGCTTCGGTTTTTTAGTTTGTTCTCCTGAGGAGTTTCGCTTCCGTCTCCTTTGCTCGCGAAATTCCTCGGATGAATCTTCTTTTCCATCCACCACGAGAGACTTTGGCATCTCCCTGTGGATGGCAGCATAGAGGCGCAGCATGGCTGTAAAGAGCGCCTTGCCCTCGAGGTGCTTACACAGCACTGCCCTCTCGACCTCGGATTTTGATATAAGTTTGTTCCATATTATGCCGTTTCCGTTTATTGAGGGCGATGTATGTATAAGCTGCCCTATAGCCTGCAATCCTTTCCCCAGTAAGTCGATGTCTTTCTGGCAGTCAGGATTACTGTTTCTTAAGTTTACGTGGTTCCTGTCGATCGTAGCCACGATTGCATTCCACCGGGTTTCACAAGATGTCGGCTCCGTCATTTTGTCCGTTGCAGACGGGACGGCCACCGCCACCAATGCACTAGCCACGCACTATGCACTGGTGGCAGAATAGTCAACTAGGTGGCTGCAGACGAACACACTCAAGATTATGGTCACCTGAGATCGCTCAAAAACTCCTTCCGTAAACGTCTGCGGAACCAATCTCACGCCTACAAATCTCCACCACCCGGGCCAACCCTTCAACGACCGGGTTATCGAGAAAATTTGCTACTGAAATTCTATATATAGTTAGCCTGCAACAGCAAATATCATCTTCGATTTTTTTAACTTTTTGCATCGAATTTTCGGTACCTTCTCGTAATACTATCACATACATATCTTTCTGTTTCCAGGCAAAAATTATAGTATTCAATAATAAGTTAATAACAACTCAGAATATTTTCCCTTAAATTCTATTTTCTTACATTTCTAACCCTCTAACGGATACGTGTTAATATGATTCCTCTTTTGGCACATAGACTGCACTTAGGAAAGTTTACTATGTGAAACCGCTATTTTTCAGTCATGCGGTTGGTATAATGCGTACATACTGATGTACTCTGGAGCTGCCAAACATGCACGACTAATAGCGGTATCCCGTGGAAACTCAGCTGCTGACACCCTGACGGCACCACAAACTACTATACCCTCTATATTCAGCTACTGACAAAAGATGGCCGACATCAGTGCCGAGAGCACTGTCGGTAAGAAAGCATCCTATCCTATGCACATCCAGCCAAACAGGTCACACTTATGTAATTTCTTCTATACAGTGCACAACTGGAACATGGGCTCAGAGAGACAAAAGAACATAAGCAGTGTATATTCTCCACAAAATATTAAATAACGCGTAAAACAAAATCATGGCCCATTATTTGCACTTCATCCATTATAGGATTTAAGACATAAGATTCTAAAAATTATGCTTCAGACATCCCATCGCCTCTTTGAAGAGGTAGAGGAAGCGAGTGTCTGAAACAATCGAACTTCCAGAACTGCACAATTCAAACTAGACAATGTATGAAGACCAACGAATGCCTCAAAATAA
>NW_019721777.1:35113-39509 GCF_002891405.2 Cryptotermes secundus | reverse complement strand
GCTTGATAGCTTTGCGTTGCTAACTTCGTTACTTTGCATTGCTAGATTGCTAGCTTTGCGTTGCTAGTTTGCTAGCTTTCTAGATTTGCGTAGCTAGCTTGCTAGCTTTGCATTGCAACCATGATAGCATTGCTTTGCTAGACTTCTAATTTTTGCGTTGGTAGCTTGCTAGCTTTGCTTTGCTAGCTTGCTTCATTTTCCTTGCTAGCTTGCTAGATATGCGTTGCTAGCTTGCCAGCTTTGCGTTGCTAGCTTGCCAGCTTTACGGTGCTAGCTTGCTAACGTTTTGATGCTAGCTTGCTAGATTGCTAGCTTTGCGTTTCTAGCTTGCTAGCTTTGCGTTGATAGCATGCTAGGTTTGCGTTTGTAGCTTGCTAGATTGTTAGATATGCTTTGCTAGCTTGCTAGCTTTGTGTTGCTCTCTTGCTATCTATGCGTTGCGTGCTTCCTAACTTTGCGTTGCTATCTTGCTAAATTGGCGTTGCTTGCTTGGTTGATTTGAGTTGCTACCTTGCTAGCTTTACGTTGCTAGCTTGTTAGATTTGCGTTGCTATCTTGCTAAATTGGCGTTGCTTGCTTGGTTGATTTGAGTTGCTACCTTGCTAGCTTTACGTTGCTAGCTTGTTAGATTTGCGTTGCTATCTTGCTAGCTTTGCGTTGCTAGCTTGCTAGACTTGGTTTCTTGCTTGCTTGTTTCATTTGAGTTTATTGCTTGCAAGCTTCCGTTGCTAGCTGCTGTCTTTGCGTTGCTTGCTTGCTTGTTTGCCGTCCTTGCTTGCTAGTTTTCGTTGCTAGCTTGCTAGATTTACGTTACTAGCTTGCTAGCATTGCGTTGATAGCTTGCTAGCTTTGCGTTCCTACCTTGCTAGCTTGACGTTACTAGCTTGCTAGTTCTGAGTTGCTAGCTTGCTAGGTTGCTAGATTTGTGTTTGCTAACTTGCAAGTCCTGAGTTGCTACTTTGCTAGCTTTGCGTTGCTGGCTTGCTAGATTTGCGTTGCTAGCTTGGTAGCTTTGCTTTGCTAGCTTGTTAGCTTTGCGTTGCTAGCTTTATGGCTTTGCGTTGCTAGCTTGTTAGGTTTGCGTTGCTAGCTTGGTAGGTTTGCATTGCTTGCTTAGTAGTTTTGCGATCTAGCTTGCTTGCTTTGCGTTGCTAGCTTGCAAATATTGCGTTGCTAGCTTGCTAACTTGGCGTTAATAATTTTGTAGCTTCGCGTTGCTAGCTTGCTAGATTTGCGTTGCTAGGTTGCTTTTTTTAATTGCTAGGTTGGTAGCTTTGCGTTGCTCGCTTGCTATCTATTCTTTCTAGCTTGCTAGCTATGCATTGCTAGCTTTGCAATTTTTTCTTTGTTAGCTTGCTAGCTTTGCTTTTCTAGGTAGCTAGGTTTGGTTTGCTAGCTTCCTAGCTTTGCGTTGCTAGCTTGCTAGCTTTGCGTTTCTAGCTGGCTAATTTTCCGTAGCTAGCTTGCTAGCTTTGCATTTCTACCTTGCTAACTTTGTTTGCTAGCCTGCTAACTTAGCTTTGGTAGCTTGCTAGCTTTGCTTTGCTAGCTAGCTAGGTTTGCGTTGCATGTTTGCTATCTTTAATTTGCTAGCTTTGTAGATTTCCGTTGCTAGCTTGCTAGCTTTCCGTTGCTAACTTGTTAGCTTTAATTGCTAGCTTGCTAGCTTTGCGATACTAGCTTGCTAGATTTGGTTGCTTGCTTGTTTGAATTTATTGCTTACAAGCTTTTTTGCTAGCTTGCTATTGTTGCGTTGCTTGCTTGATTGCTTGCTTTGCGTTTCTTGCTTGCTAGCTTTCGTTGCTACTTTACTAGCTTTGCGTTGCTAGCTTGCTAGCCATGCGTTCCTAACTTTCTATCTTGGCGATACTAGCTTGGTAGCTTTGAGATGCTAGCTTGCAAAATTGCTAGATTTCCGTTGCTAGCTTGCTAGATTGCTTGAATTCCGTTTCTAACTTGCTAGCTCTGACGTGCTATCTTGCTAGTTATGCGTTGCTAGCTTGCTAGCTTTGCGTTGCTAGCTAGGTAGATTTGCGTTTCTATCTTGTTAATTTGCGTTGCTAGCTTGCTTGTTTGCGTTGCTAGCTTGCTATATTTATGTTCTAAATTGCTTGTTTGCGTTGTAAACTTGCTAGCTTTGCGTTGTTAGCTTGCTAGCATTGCGTTGCCAGCTTGCTAGCTTTGCGTTCCTACCTTGATAGCTTGAAGTTACTATCTTGCTAGCTTTGAGTTGCTAGCTTGCTAGATGGCTAAATATGCGTTGCTAACTTGCAAGCTCTCTTTGCTATTTTGCTAGCTTTGCGTTGCTAGCTTGCTAGATTTGCGTTGCTAGCTTGGTAGCTTCGCGTTGCTAGCTTGGTAGCTTTGCGTTGTTAGCTTGCTTGCTTTGCGTTGCTTGCTTGCTAGTTTTGCGTTGCTAGCTTGGTAGATTTGCGTTGCTTGCTTGGTAGCTTTGCGTTCTAGCTTGCTTGCTATGCGTTGCTAGCTTCTAGCTTGCGTTGCTAGCTTGCCAGTTTGCGTTGCTAGGTTGCCAGTTTTGCATTGCTAACTTGCTAACTTGCTTAATTTCCGTAGCTAGCTTGCTAGCTTTGCATTTCTAACTGGCTAAGTTTGCTTTGTTGCCTGCTAGCTTTGCGTTGGTAGCTTGCTAGCTTTGCTTTGCTAGCTAGCTAGCTTTGCGTTGCTAGCTTGCTATCTTTTCGTTACCAGCTTGGTATCTTTCGATTGCTTGCTTTTTAGCTTTGTGTTGCTAGCTTGTTTGCCTTGCGTTGCTAGCTTGCCAGTATTGCGTTGCAAGCTTGGTAGTTTTGCGTTGGTAACTTGGTAGCTTTTCCTTGCTAGCTTGCTAGCTTTGCTTTCTAGCTTTCTCGCTTTGCGTTGCAAGCTTGTTATCTTTGCGTTGCTATCTTCCTAGCTATGAGTTGTTAGCTAGGTAACATTCCGTTGCTAGCTTGCTAGCTTTCCGTTGCTAACTTGTTAGATTTAATTTTCTAGCTTGCTAGCTTGCGTTGCTAGCTTGCTAGCTTGCGTTGCTAGCTTGCTAGCTTGCGTTGCTAGCTTGCTAGTTTGCGTTACTAGCTTGCTAGATTTGGTTGCTTGCTTGCTTGCTTTGAGTTTATTTCTTGCAAGCTTTCGTTGCTAGCTTGCTATTTTTGCGTTGCTTGCTTTCTTATTTGCTTTGCGTTTCTTGCTTGCTAGCTTTCGTTGCTACCTTGCTAGCTTTGCGTTGCTAGCTTGCTAGCTTTGCGTTGTTATCTTGCTAGCATTGCGTTGCTAGGTTGCTAGGTTTGCTTTCCTACCTTGCTAGCTTGGCGTAACTAGCTTGCTATCTTTGAGTTGGTAGATTGCTAGATTTGCGTTGCTAACTTGCTAGCTCTGAGTTGCTATCTTGCTAGCTTTGCGTTTCTAGCTTGTTAGCTTTCCGTTGTTAGCTTGGTATTTTTCGTTGCTAGCTTGTTAGCTTTGCGTTGCTTGCTTGCTTGCTTTCCGTTGCTAACTTGCGAGATTTGCGTTGCTAGCTTGTTAGTTTTGAGTTGCTTGCTTGGAAGCTTTGCGTTGCTAGCAGGCTAGATTTGCGTTCTAGCTTGCTTGCTTTGCGTTGCTAGCTTGCAATCTTTGCGTTGCTAGGTTGCTAGTTTTGAGTTGCAATCTTGCCACCTTTGCGTTGCTAGCTTACATGCTTTGCCTTGCTACTTGCCAGTTTTCCTTTGCTAGCTTCCTAGCTTTGCTTTCCTAGGTTGCATGTTTGCGTTGCTAACTTGCCAGCTTTGCGTTCCTAGGTTGCTAGATTTGCGTGGTTAGCTTGCTAGCTTTGCGTTGCTAACTTCCTAGCTTTGCATTGCTAGCTTGCTAGCTTTGCGTTGCTAATTTTCTAACTTTTTGATTTGCGTAGATAGCTTGCGAGCTTTGCGTTGCTACCTTGCTAGATTTGCGTGGTTAGCTTGCTAGCTTTGCGTTGCTACATTGCTAGCTTTCCGTTGCAAGCTTGCTAGCTTTGCGTTGCAAGCTATCTAGGTTTGCTTTGCTAGATTGCTAGCTTTGCGTTTATTGCTTGCAAGCTTTGCGTTTCTAGCTTGCTAGCTTTGCGTTGCTAGCTTGGTAGCCTTGCGTTGCTAGCTTGTTAGTTTGCGTAGCCAACTTGATAGGTTTGATTTGCTACATTGCTAATTTGGCGTTGCTAGCATGCTATCTTT
Organism: Cryptotermes secundus; assembly: GCF_002891405.2. NCBI lineage: Eukaryota > Metazoa > Arthropoda > Insecta > Blattodea > Kalotermitidae > Cryptotermes > Cryptotermes secundus. The sequence goes on along the minus strand of NW_019721777.1, from coordinate 35,316 downwards.
GCGTTGCTAGCTAGCTTGCTTTGCTAGATTGCTAGATATGGATTTCTAACTTTATAGCTTTGCGTTGCTAAGTTGCTAGCTTTACGTTGATAGCTTGCAAATATTGCGTTGCTAGCTTGCTAACTTGACGTTCCTCATTTGGTAGCTTGGCGTTGCTAGCTTGCTAGCTTTGCATTGATGGCTTGCTTCTTTTTAATTGCTAG
>NW_019721777.1:15837-34774 GCF_002891405.2 Cryptotermes secundus | reverse complement strand
AGCTTTGAGTTGCTTGCTTGCTAGATTGCTGGATTTGCGTTGCTAACTTTCTAGCTCTGAGTTGCTATCTTGCTAGCTTTGCGTTGCTAGCTTGTTAGCTTTGCGTTGTTAGCTTGGTATTTTTGCGTTGCTAGCTTCTTAGCTTTGCGTTGCTAGCTTGCTTGCTTTCCGTTGCTAATTTGCTAGTTTTGCTTTGCTAGCTTCGTAGCTTTGAGTTGCTTGCTTGGTAGCTTTGCGTTGCTAGCTGGTTAACTTTGCGTTCTAACTTGCTTGCTTTGCGTTGTTAGCTTGCAATTTTTGCGTTACAATATTGCCAGCTTTGCGTCGCTATCTTGCTACCTTTGCGTTGCTAGCTTGCCAGCTTTGGCTTGCTAGCTTGCCAGTTTTGCTTTGCTAGCTTTCTAGCTTTGCCTTGCTAGCTTGCAAGGTTGCGTTGCTAGCTTGCCAGTTTTGCGTTGCTAGCTTGCTAAATTTGCGTGGTTAGCTTACTAGCTTTGCGTTGCTAACCTCCTAGCTTTGCATTGCTAGCTTGCTAGCTTTGCCTTGCTATCTTGCTAGCTTTGCGTTGCTAGCTTACTAGTCTGTTAAATATGCGTTGCTAGCTAGCTCTCTTTGCTTTGTTAGCTTATCAGCTTTGCGTTGCTAGCTTGCTAGATATGCGTTGCTAACTTGCCATCTTTGGTTTGCTAGCTTCCCAGTTTTGGGTTGATGGCTTGACAGTTTGCGTAGCTAACTTGCCAGCTTTGCGTTGCTAGCTTGTTTAATTTGCGTGGTTAGCTTGCTAGCTTTGAGTTGCTACATTGCTAGTTTCCCGTTGCTAGCTTGCTAGCTTTGCGTTGCTAGCTTGCTAGCTTTGCATTCCTTGCTTGCAAGCTTTGCGTTGCTAGCTTGCTAGGTTTGCGTTGCTAGCTTGGTAGCATTGCGTTGCTAGCTTCTTAGCTTTGCGTAACTAACTTGATAGGTTTCATTTGCTACATTCCTAATTTGGAGTTGCTAGCATGCTAGCGTTGCGTTGCTAGATAGCTTGTTTTGCGTAGCTAGCATGCGAGATTGCTAGATATGCGTTTCTGCCTCATAGCTTTGCGTTGCGATCTTGCTAGCTTTACGTTGCTAGCTTGCAAATTTTTCGATGCTAGCTTCCTAGGTTTGCGTTCCTAATTTCGTAGCTTCGCGTTGCTAGCTTGTTAGCTTTGCGTTGATAGCTTGCTTGTTGAATTGCTGGCTTGGGAGGTTTGCGTTGCTCGCTTGCCATCTTTACGTATTAGCTTGCTAGCTTTGCGTTGCTAGCTTGCTACTTTTGCCTTGGTAGCTTGCTAGATTTGCGTTGCTAGCTTGCTAGCTTTTATTTGCTAGCTTCCTAGCTTTGCGTTTCTAGGTTGCTAGCTTTGCTTTGCTGGGTTGCTAGCTTTGCGTTTCTTGCTTGCAAGCTTTGCGTTTCTAGCTTGCTAGCTTTGCGTTGCTAACTTGGTAGACTTGCGTTTGTAGCTTGTTAGTTTGCGTAGCCATCTTGATAGGTTTGATTTGCTACATTGCTAATTTGGCGTTGCTAGCATGCTATCTTTGCGTTGCTAGCTAGCTTGCTTTGTTAGATTGCCAGATATGGGTTTCTAACTTTATAGCTTTGCGTTGCTATCTTTCCAGCTTTACGATGCTAGCTTGCAAACATTGCGTTGCTAGCTTGCTAACTTGGCGTTCCTCATTTGGTAGCTTCGCGTTGCTAGCTTGCTAGCTTTGAGTTGCTAGCTTGCTTTTTTTTTTGTTGCTAGCTTGGAAGCTTTTCGTTGCTCGCTTTCTATCTTTTCGTTCTAGCTTGCTAGCTTTGCGTTGCAAGCTTGCTCTTTTTGCCTTTTTAGCATGCTAGCGTTGCGTTGCTAGCTTGCTAGCTTTGAGTTGCTAGCTTGCTTTTTTTTTGTTGCTAGCTTGGAAGCTTTTCGTTGCTCGCTTGCTATCTTTTCGTACTAGCTTGCTAGCTTTGAGTTGCTAGCTTGCTTTTTTTTTGTTGCTAGCTTGGAAGCTTTTCGTTGCTCGCTTGCTATCTTTTCGTACTAGCTTGCTAGCTTTGAGTTGCTAGCTTGCTTTTTTTTTGTTGCTAGCTTGGAAGCTTTTCGTTGCTCGCTTGCTATCTTTTCGTACTAGCTTGCTAGCTTTGAGTTGCTAGCTTGCTTTTTTTTTGTTGCTAGCTTGGAAGCTTTTCGTTGCTCGCTTGCTATCTTTTCGTACTAGCTTGCTAGCTTTGAGTTGCTAGCTTGCTTTTTTTTTGTTGCTAGCTTGGAAGCTTTTCGTTGCTCGCTTGCTATCTTTTCGTACTAGCTTGCTAGCTTTGAGTTGCTAGCTTGCTTTTTTTTTGTTGCTAGCTTGGAAGCTTTTCGTTGCTCGCTTGCTATCTTTTCGTACTAGCTTGCTAGCTTTGAGTTGCTAGCTTGCTTTTTTTTTGTTGCTAGCTTGGAAGCTTTTCGTTGCTCGCTTGCTATCTTTTCGTACTAGCTTGCTAGCTTTGAGTTGCTAGCTTGCTTTTTTTTTGTTGCTAGCTTGGAAGCTTTTCGTTGCTCGCTTGCTATCTTTTCGTACTAGCTTGCTAGCTTTGAGTTGCTAGCTTGCTTTTTTTTTGTTGCTAGCTTGGAAGCTTTTCGTTGCTCGCTTGCTATCTTTTCGTACTAGCTTGCTAGCTTTGAGTTGCTAGCTTGCTTTTTTTTTGTTGCTAGCTTGGAAGCTTTTCGTTGCTCGCTTGCTATCTTTTCGTACTAGCTTGCTAGCTTTGAGTTGCTAGCTTGCTTTTTTTTTGTTGCTAGCTTGGAAGCTTTTCGTTGCTCGCTTGCTATCTTTTCGTACTAGCTTGCTAGCTTTGAGTTGCTAGCTTGCTTTTTTTTTGTTGCTAGCTTGGAAGCTTTTCGTTGCTCGCTTGCTATCTTTTCGTACTAGCTTGCTAGCTTTGAGTTGCTAGCTTGCTTTTTTTTTGTTGCTAGCTTGGAAGCTTTTCGTTGCTCGCTTGCTATCTTTTCGTACTAGCTTGCTAGCTTTGAGTTGCTAGCTTGCTTTTTTTTTGTTGCTAGCTTGGAAGCTTTTCGTTGCTCGCTTGCTATCTTTTCGTACTAGCTTGCTAGCTTTGAGTTGCTAGCTTGCTTTTTTTTTGTTGCTAGCTTGGAAGCTTTTCGTTGCTCGCTTGCTATCTTTTCGTACTAGCTTGCTAGCTTTGAGTTGCTAGCTTGCTTTTTTTTTGTTGCTAGCTTGGAAGCTTTTCGTTGCTCGCTTGCTATCTTTTCGTACTAGCTTGCTAGCTTTGAGTTGCTAGCTTGCTTTTTTTTTGTTGCTAGCTTGGAAGCTTTTCGTTGCTCGCTTGCTATCTTTTCGTACTAGCTTGCTAGCTTTGAGTTGCTAGCTTGCTTTTTTTTTGTTGCTAGCTTGGAAGCTTTTCGTTGCTCGCTTGCTATCTTTTCGTACTAGCTTGCTAGCTTTGAGTTGCTAGCTTGCTTTTTTTTTGTTGCTAGCTTGGAAGCTTTTCGTTGCTCGCTTGCTATCTTTTCGTACTAGCTTGCTAGCTTTGAGTTGCTAGCTTGCTTTTTTTTTGTTGCTAGCTTGGAAGCTTTTCGTTGCTCGCTTGCTATCTTTTCGTACTAGCTTGCTAGCTTTGAGTTGCTAGCTTGCTTTTTTTTTGTTGCTAGCTTGGAAGCTTTTCGTTGCTCGCTTGCTATCTTTTCGTACTAGCTTGCTAGCTTTGAGTTGCTAGCTTGCTTTTTTTTTGTTGCTAGCTTGGAAGCTTTTCGTTGCTCGCTTGCTATCTTTTCGTACTAGCTTGCTAGCTTTGAGTTGCTAGCTTGCTTTTTTTTTGTTGCTAGCTTGGAAGCTTTTCGTTGCTCGCTTGCTATCTTTTCGTACTAGCTTGCTAGCTTTGAGTTGCTAGCTTGCTTTTTTTTTGTTGCTAGCTTGGAAGCTTTTCGTTGCTCGCTTGCTATCTTTTCGTACTAGCTTGCTAGCTTTGAGTTGCTAGCTTGCTTTTTTTTTGTTGCTAGCTTGGAAGCTTTTCGTTGCTCGCTTGCTATCTTTTCGTACTAGCTTGCTAGCTTTGAGTTGCTAGCTTGCTTTTTTTTTGTTGCTAGCTTGGAAGCTTTTCGTTGCTCGCTTGCTATCTTTTCGTACTAGCTTGCTAGCTTTGAGTTGCTAGCTTGCTTTTTTTTTGTTGCTAGCTTGGAAGCTTTTCGTTGCTCGCTTGCTATCTTTTCGTACTAGCTTGCTAGCTTTGAGTTGCTAGCTTGCTTTTTTTTTGTTGCTAGCTTGGAAGCTTTTCGTTGCTCGCTTGCTATCTTTTCGTACTAGCTTGCTAGCTTTGAGTTGCTAGCTTGCTTTTTTTTTGTTGCTAGCTTGGAAGCTTTTCGTTGCTCGCTTGCTATCTTTTCGTACTAGCTTGCTAGCTTTGAGTTGCTAGCTTGCTTTTTTTTTGTTGCTAGCTTGGAAGCTTTTCGTTGCTCGCTTGCTATCTTTTCGTACTAGCTTGCTAGCTTTGAGTTGCTAGCTTGCTTTTTTTTTGTTGCTAGCTTGGAAGCTTTTCGTTGCTCGCTTGCTATCTTTTCGTACTAGCTTGCTAGCTTTGAGTTGCTAGCTTGCTTTTTTTTTGTTGCTAGCTTGGAAGCTTTTCGTTGCTCGCTTGCTATCTTTTCGTACTAGCTTGCTAGCTTTGAGTTGCTAGCTTGCTTTTTTTTTGTTGCTAGCTTGGAAGCTTTTCGTTGCTCGCTTGCTATCTTTTCGTACTAGCTTGCTAGCTTTGAGTTGCTAGCTTGCTTTTTTTTTGTTGCTAGCTTGGAAGCTTTTCGTTGCTCGCTTGCTATCTTTTCGTACTAGCTTGCTAGCTTTGAGTTGCTAGCTTGCTTTTTTTTTGTTGCTAGCTTGGAAGCTTTTCGTTGCTCGCTTGCTATCTTTTCGTACTAGCTTGCTAGCTTTGAGTTGCTAGCTTGCTTTTTTTTTGTTGCTAGCTTGGAAGCTTTTCGTTGCTCGCTTGCTATCTTTTCGTACTAGCTTGCTAGCTTTGAGTTGCTAGCTTGCTTTTTTTTTGTTGCTAGCTTGGAAGCTTTTCGTTGCTCGCTTGCTATCTTTTCGTACTAGCTTGCTAGCTTTGAGTTGCTAGCTTGCTTTTTTTTTGTTGCTAGCTTGGAAGCTTTTCGTTGCTCGCTTGCTATCTTTTCGTACTAGCTTGCTAGCTTTGAGTTGCTAGCTTGCTTTTTTTTTGTTGCTAGCTTGGAAGCTTTTCGTTGCTCGCTTGCTATCTTTTCGTACTAGCTTGCTAGCTTTGAGTTGCTAGCTTGCTTTTTTTTTGTTGCTAGCTTGGAAGCTTTTCGTTGCTCGCTTTCTATCTTTTCGTGCTAGCTTGCTAGCTTGCTAGCTATAAGTTCCTAGCTTGGTAACTTTCCGTTGCTAGCTTGCTAGCTCTCCGTTGCTACCTTGTAGGCCTTAAATTGCTAGCTTGCTAGCTTTGCGTTACTAGCTTGCAAGCTTTGAGATACTAGCTTTGCTAGATTTGGTTGCTTGCTATAAGTTTATTGCTTGCAAGCTTTCTTTGCTAGCTTGCTATCTTTGCGTTGCATGCTTGATTGCTTGCTTTGCGTTTCTTGCTTGCTAGCTTTCGTTGAAACTTTACTAGATTTGCGTTGCTAGCTTGCTAGCTTTGCGTTCCTAGCTTGCTAGCATTGCGTTGCTAGCTTGCTAGCTTTGCTTTCCTACCTTGCCTACCTTGGTTTAACTAGCTTGCTAGCTTTGAGTTGTTAACTTGCTAGATTGCTGGATTTGCGTTGCTAACTTTCTAGCTCTGAGTTGCTATCTTGCTAGCTTTGCGTTGCTAGCTTGTTAGCTTTGCGTATCTAGCTTTCTTGCTTTCCGTTGCTAATTTGCTAGCTTTTCTTTTCTAGCTTGGTAGCTTTGAGTTGCTTGCTGGTTAACTTTGCGTTCTAACTTGCTTGCTTTGCGTTGCTAGCTTGCAATCTTTGCGATACTAGATAGCCAGCTTTGCGTTGCTATCTTGCCACCTTTGCGTTGCTAGCTTGCCAACATTGCCTTGCTAGCTTCCCAGTTTTGCATTGCTATCTTTCTAGCTTTGCGTTGCTAGCTTGCCAGCTTTGCGTTGCTAGCTTGCTAAGTTTGCGTGGTTAGCTTGCTAGCTTTGCTTTGCTAACTTCCTAGCTTTGCATTGCTAGCTTGCTAGCTTTGCGTTGCTAGCTTGCTAGCTTTGCGTTGGTAGCTTCCTATAATTGCGTTGCTAATTTACTAGCTCTGCCTTGCTATCTTTCTAGCTTTGCGTTGCTAGCTTACTAGCTTGTTAGATTTGCGTTGCTAGCTAGCTCTCTTTGCGTTGCTAGCTTGCCAACTTTGCGTTGCTACCTTGCTAGATATGCGTTGCTAATTTGCCAGCTTTGCTTTGCTATCTTCCCAGTTTTGCGTTGATTGCTTGACAGTTTGCGTAGCTAGCTTGCAAGCTTTGCGTTGCTAGCTTGTTAACTTTGCGTTGATAGCTTGCTTGTTTTAGTTGCTGGCTTGGCAGCTTTGCGTTGCTCGCTTGCTATGTTTCGTACTAGCTTGGTAACTTTCCGTTGCTAGCTTGCAATCTTTCCGTTGCTACCTTGTTAGCTTTGAGTTGATAGCTTGCTAGTTTTGCGTTGCTAGTTTGCTAGATTTGGTTGCTTGCTTGCTTTCTTGCTTGCTTTGTGTTTATTGCTTTCAAGCTTTCGTTGCTAGGTTGTTAGATTTGGGTTGTTTGCTTGGTTGCTTTTTTGAATTTCTTGCTTGCTAGATTTCGTTGATAGGTTGCTAGCTTTGCGTTGTTATCTTTCTAGCTTTGCATTGGTAGCTTGATAGCATTGCGTTTCTAGCTTGCTAGCCTTGCGTTCCTACCTTGCTAGCTTGGCGTTCCTAGCTTGCTAGTCTTCCGTTGCAAGATTTGCAGCTTGTTAAATAGACTTTGCTAGCTTGATATCTTTGCGTTGCTAGCTTGCCAGCTTTGCGTTTCTATCTTGGAAGCTTTGCGTTGCTAGCTTGACAGTTTTGCTTTCCTAGTTTCCAGCTTCGCATTTCTGGCTTGGTAGCTTTCCGTTGCTAGCTTGCTAGATATACCTTGCTAGCTTGCTAGCTGTGCGTTGCTAGCCTGCTATCTTTGCTTTGCTAGCTTACCAGATTTGTGTTGTTAGCTTGCCTGCTTTGCGTTTCTAGATGGCCAGCTTTGCGTTAATAGCATGCTAGATTTTGGTAGTTAGCTTGCTATCTTTGCGTTGCTAGCTTGCTAGCTTTTCTTTGCTATCTTGCTAGCTAGCTAAATTTGCATTGCTAGCTTTCAGTTTGCGTTGCTAGCTTGCCACTTTTGCGTTGTTACCTTGCTAGCTTTGCGTTGCTAGCTTGCTAGATTGCTAGATATGCGTTGCTAGCTTGATAGCTTTGAGTTGCTATCTTGCTAGCTTTGCGTTGCTAGCTTGTTAGCTTTGCGTTGCTAGCTTGCTTCCTTCGCTTTGCAATCTTGCTAGATTTGCGTACAAGCATGGTAGCTTTGCGTTGCTTGCTTGGTATCCTTGCGTTGCTAGCTTGCTAGATTTGCGATCTAGCTTTCTAGATTTGCGATGCAAGCTTGCTATCTTTGCGTTGTTCACTTTCTAGCTTTTTCATGCTAGCTTTCTAGCTTTGCGTTGTTATCTTGCTATCTTTGCGTTTGTAGCTTGCAAGATATGCTTTGCTAGCTTGCCCGTATTGCGTTGCGAGCTTGCCAGCTTTGCGTTGCTAGCTTGCTAGGTTTTTGCTGCTAACTTGCTAGATTGCTAGCTTTGCGTTTCTAGCTTGCTAATTTTGAGTTGCTATATGGCTAATTTTGCGTTGCTAGATTCCTAGCTCTGCGTTGCTAACTTGCTAGCTTTACGTTGCTATCTTGTTAGATTTGCGTTGCTAACTTGCTAGCTTTGCGTTGCTAGCTTGCTAGTTTTGCGTTGCTAGCATGGAAATTTTGCGTTACCAGCTTGTTAGCTTTGTGTTGTTAGCTTGTTTCTTTTGCGTTTCTAGCTTGCTAATTTTGCGTTGCTAGGTTTTAGCTTTTGCGTTGCTTGCTTGGCAGCTTTGCGTTTCTAGCTTGCTTGCTTTGCGTTGCTAGCTTGCTATTTTTGCGTTTCTAGTATGCTAGCGTTGCGTTGCTAACTTGCATCCTTTGCGATGCTAGCTTGCCAGTTTGCGTTTCTTGCTTGCCCGCTTGCGTAGCTATCTTCCTAGGTTTGCGTTGCTAGCCTGCCAGATTCCGTTGCTAGCTTTCTAGCTTTGTATTGCTAGCTTGCTAGCTTTCCTTTGCTGGCTTGCTAATTTGATAGATATGCGTAGCTAGCTTGCTAGCTTTGCATTGCTACCTTGCTAGCTATTCTCTGCAAGCTTGCAAGCTTTGCGCTGCTAGCTTGCTAGCTTTGCATTGAAAGCTTGGTAGCTTTGCGTTGATAACTTCCTAGCTTTGCGTTGCTTGCTTGCTAGATTTGGTTTCTAGCTTGCTAGCTTGCTAGATTTGCGTTGCTACTTTGCTAGCTTTGCGTTGCTAGCTTGCTAGCTTTGCGTTGCTAGCTTGCTAATTTTGCGTTACTAGTTTTGCGTTTCTAGCTTGCTAGTTTTCCCTTGTTAGCTTGCTAGCTTGTTAGATATGCGTTGCTTGCTTGCTATCTTTGCGTTGCTAGCTTGCCAGCTTTGCGTTGCTAGCTTGCCAGCTTTGCGTTGCTAGCTTGCCTTCTTTGCGTATCTAGATTGCCAGCTTTCCTTTGTTAGGTTTGCAGCTATGCGTTGCTAGCTTGCCAGCTTTGCGTTTCTACCTTGCCAGCTTTGCATTTCTACCTTTCCAGCTTTGCTTTGTAAGCTTGTTTGCTTTCCGTTGCTAGATTGCTAGCTTGCCAGATATGCGTAGCTAGCATGCTAGCTTTGCGTTCCTAGCTTTCTAGCTTTGCTTTGCTAGCTTGCTAGCTTTCCGGTGCTATCTTGCTAGCTTTCAAATACTAGATTGCTAGCTTTGAGTTGCTTGCTTGCTAGATTTGGTTTCTTGCTTGCTTTCCGTTTATTGCTTTCAAGTATTCGTTGCTAGCTTGCTATCTTTGCGTTGTTTTCTTGCTTGCTTTGCTTTTCTTGCTGGATAGCTTTCGTTGCTAGCTTGCTAGCTTTGCGTTGCTAGCTTGCTAACATTGCGTTGCAAGCTTGGTTTGCTAGCTTGCTAGCTTTGCGTTCTAGCTTGCTCGTTTTTGCGTTCTAACTTGCTCGCTTTGCGTTCTAACTTGCTAGATTTGCGTTGCTAGGCTGCTTGTTTTGCGTTGCTAACTTGGTAGCTTTGCGTTGCTAGCTTGCTAGCTTTGCGACCTAGCTTTCTAGCTTTGCGATGCAAGCTTGCTCCTTTGCGTTGCTAGCTTGCTAGCTTTTTGTTGCTAGCTTTCTAGCTTTGCTTTGCTATCTTGATATCTTTGCGTTTCTAGCTTGCTAGATATGCATTGCTAGCTTTCCAGTTTTTCGTTGCTTGCTTGGCAGGTTTGGGTTGCTAGATGGCTAACTTTTTGATGCTACCTTGCAAGATTGCTAGCTTTGCGTTTCTAGCTTGCTAGCTTTGCGTTGCTAGCTTGCTAGGTTTGCGTAGCTAGCTTGCTAGATTTCTAGATATGCGTTGCTAGCTTGCTAGCTTTGCGTTGCTATCTTGGAATCATTGCGTTGCTATCTTCCTACCATTGCGTTGCTATCTTGCTTAATTGGCGTTGCTAGCTTTATAGCTTTGCGTTTCTAGCTTGATAGTTTTGCGTTGCTAGCTTGCCAGCTGTGCGTTGCTCGCTTGCCAGCTTTGCAATACTAGCTTGATAATTTTGCGTTGCTAGCTTGATATCATTGCGTTGGTAGCTTACTAGCTATATGTTGCTAGATTGCTAACTTTGCGTTGCTAGCTTGCTAGTTTGTGTTGCTAACTTGGTAGCTTTGCGTTGCTAGCTAGTTTGCTTTGCATTGCTAGCTTTCTTTCTTTGCGTTGCAAACTTGATAGTTTTGCGTTGCAAGCTTGGTAATTTTGCGTTGCTAGCTAGGTAGCTTTTCGTTGCTAGCTTGCTATCTTTGCGTTCTAGCTTTCTTGCTTTGCGTTGGTAGCTTGCTATCTTTGCGTTGCTAGCTTGCTAGCTTTGCGTAGCTAGCTTGCTAGCTTTGCGTAGCTAGCTTGCTAGCTTTGCGTAGCTAGCTTGCTAGCTTTGCGTAGCTAGCTTGCTAGCTTTGCGTAGCTAGCTTGCTAGCTTTGCGTAGCTAGCTTGCTAGCTTTGCGTAGCTAGCTTGCTAGCTTTGCGTAGCTAGCTTGCTAGCTTTGCGTAGCTAGCTTGCTAGCTTTGCGTAGCTAGCTTGCTAGCTTTGCGTAGCTAGCTTGCTAGCTTTGCGTAGCTAGCTTGCTAGCTTTGCGTAGCTAGCTTGCTAGCTTTGCGTAGCTAGCTTGCTAGCTTTGCGTAGCTAGCTTGCTAGCTTTGCGTAGCTAGCTTGCTAGCTTTGCGTAGCTAGCTTGCTAGCTTTGCGTAGCTAGCTTGCTAGCTTTGCGTAGCTAGCTTGCTAGCTTTGCGTAGCTAGCTTGCTAGCTTTGCGTAGCTAGCTTGCTAGCTTTGCGTAGCTAGCTTGCTAGCTTTGCGTAGCTAGCTTGCTAGCTTTGCGTAGCTAGCTTGCTAGCTTTGCGTAGCTAGCTTGCTAGCTTTGCGTAGCTAGCTTGCTAGCTTTGCGTAGCTAGCTTGCTAGCTTTGCGTAGCTAGCTTGCTAGCTTTGCGTAGCTAGCTTGCTAGCTTTGCGTAGCTAGCTTGCTAGCTTTGCGTAGCTAGCTTGCTAGCTTTGCGTAGCTAGCTTGCTAGCTTTGCGTAGCTAGCTTGCTAGCTTTGCGTAGCTAGCTTGCTAGCTTTGCGTAGCTAGCTTGCTAGCTTTGCGTAGCTAGCTTGCTAGCTTTGCGTAGCTAGCTTGCTAGCTTTGCGTAGCTAGCTTGCTAGCTTTGCGTAGCTAGCTTGCTAGCTTTGCGTAGCTAGCTTGCTAGCTTTGCGTAGCTAGCTTGCTAGCTTTGCGTAGCTAGCTTGCTAGCTTTGCGTAGCTAGCTTGCTAGCTTTGCGTAGCTAGCTTGCTAGCTTTGCGTAGCTAGCTTGCTAGCTTTGCGTAGCTAGCTTGCTAGCTTTGCGTAGCTAGCTTGCTAGCTTTGCGTAGCTAGCTTGCTAGCTTTGCGTAGCTAGCTTGCTAGCTTTGCGTAGCTAGCTTGCTAGCTTTGCGTAGCTAGCTTGCTAGCTTTGCGTAGCTAGCTTGCTAGCTTTGCGTAGCTAGCTTGCTAGCTTTGCGTAGCTAGCTTGCTAGCTTTGCGTAGCTAGCTTGCTAGCTTTGCGTAGCTAGCTTGCTAGCTTTGCGTAGCTAGCTTGCTAGCTTTGCGTAGCTAGCTTGCTAGCTTTGCGTAGCTAGCTTGCTAGCTTTGCGTAGCTAGCTTGCTAGCTTTGCGTAGCTAGCTTGCTAGCTTTGCGTAGCTAGCTTGCTAGCTTTGCGTAGCTAGCTTGCTAGCTTTGCGTAGCTAGCTTGCTAGCTTTGCGTAGCTAGCTTGCTAGCTTTGCGTAGCTAGCTTGCTAGCTTTGCGTAGCTAGCTTGCTAGCTTTGCGTAGCTAGCTTGCTAGCTTTGCGTAGCTAGCTTGCTAGCTTTGCGTAGCTAGCTTGCTAGCTTTGCGTAGCTAGCTTGCTAGCTTTGCGTAGCTAGCTTGCTAGCTTTGCGTAGCTAGCTTGCTAGCTTTGCGTAGCTAGCTTGCTAGCTTTGCGTAGCTAGCTTGCTAGCTTTGCGTTGCTAGATTGCTAGGTTTGCGTTCTAGATTACTTGCTTTGCGTTGCGAGCTTGCTATCTTTGCGTTGCTAGATTTTGAGCTTTGCTTTGCTAGCTTGCAACCTTTGGTTGCTATCTGGCCAGGTTTGCGTTGATAGCTTGCCAGCTTTGCTTTTCTTGCTTCCTAGCTTTGCGTTGGTAGCTTGACAGTTTGCTTTGCTAGCTTGCTAGCTTTGCGTCACTAACTTCCTAGCTTTGCATTGCTAGCTTGCTATCTTTGCGTCACTAACTTCCTAGCTTTGCATTGCTAGCTTGCTAGCTTTGTGTTTCGAGCTTGCTGATTTGCTAGATTTGAGTAGATAGATTGCTAGCTTTGCATTGCTTCCTTGCTATCTTTTTTGCTAGCTTGGTAGTTTTGCATTGTAAGCTTCCTACTTTGATTTGCTAGATTGCTAGCTTTGCGTTGCTAGCTTGCTAGCTTTGCGTTGCTAGCTTGGTAGCTTTGCGTTGTAAGCCTCCTAGCTTTGCTTTGCTAGCTTGCTATCTTTGCGTTGCTAGCTTACTAGTTTTCCGTTGCTAGCTTGTTAGTTTATTAGATATGCGTTGCTAGCTTGCTATCTTTGCGTTGCTTGCTCGCTTGCTTGGTGGCTTTGCGTTTATTACTTGTTAGCTTTCGTTGCTAGCTTGCTAGCTTTGAGTTGCTAACTTGCTAGCATTGCGTTGCTAGCTTGCTAGCTTTTCTTTCCTACCTTGGTAGCTTGGAGTTACTAGCGTGCAAGCTTTGAGTTGCAAGTTTGCTACATTGCTATATTTGCGTTGCTAACGTGCTTCCTCTGAGTTACTATCTTGTTACCTTTGCGTTGATAGCTTGCTAGATTTGCGTTGCAAGCTTGGTAGCTATGCTTTGCTAGCTTGTTAGTTATGCTTTGCTAGCTTGTCAGCATTGCGTTGCTAGCTTGCTTGCTTTGCGTTGCCAGCTTGCTAGTTTTGCGTTGTAGGTTGGTAGTTTTAAGTTGCTTGCTTGTTGATGTGCGTTGATAGCTTCCTAGCTTTGCGTTCTAGCTTGCTTGGTTTGCCTTGCTAACTTGCTCCCTTTGCGTTGATAGATTGCCAGCTGTGCGTTGTTAGCTTGCCACTTTGCGTTGCTAGCTTGCTAGATTTTCGTTGCAAGCTTGGAAGCTTTGCGTCGCTATTTCCTAGATTTGGGTTTCTAGCTTGCTTGCTTTGCGTTGCTAGATTGCTATATTTGCGTTTCTAGTATGCTAGCGTTGCGTTGCTAACTTGCATCCTTTGCGATGCTAGCTTGCCAGTTTGCGTTTCTTGCTTGCCCGCTTGCGTAGCTATCTTCCTAGGTTTGCGTTGCTAACCTGCCAGATTGCGTTGCTAGCTTGCCAGCTTTGTATTGCTAGCTTGCTAGCTTTGCTTTGCTGGCTTGCTAATTTGATAGATTTGCGTAGCTAGCTTGCTAGCTTTGCATTGCTACCTTGCTAGCTATTCTCTGCAAGCTTGCTAGCTTTGCGTTGCTAGCTTGCTAGATTTGCATTGAAAGCTTGGTAGCTTTGCGCGATAACTTCCTAGTTTTGCGTTGCTTGCTTGCTAGCTTTGGTTTCTAGCTTGCTAGCTTGCTAGATTTGCGTTGCTATTTTGCTAGCTTTGCGTTGCTAGCTTGCTAGCTTTGCGTTGCTAACTTTGCGTTTCTAGCTTGCTAGTTTTCCGTTGTTAGCTTGCTAGCTTCTTAGATATGCGTTGCTAGCTTGCTATCTTTGCGTTGCTAGCTTGCCAGCTTTGCGTTGCTAGCTTGCCTGCTTTGCGTATCTAGATTGCCAGCTTTTCGTTGTTAGGTTTGCAGCTATGCGTTGCTATCTTGCCAGCTTTGCGTTTCTAGCTTGCCAGCTTTGCGTTTCTAGCTTTCCAACTTTGCTTTGCAAGCTTGTTTGCTTTCCGTTGCTAGATTGCTAGATTGCCAGATATGCGTTGCTAGCTTGCTAGCATTGCGCTGCTAGCTTTCTAGCTTTGCTTTGCTAGCTTGCTAGCTTCCCGGTGCTATCTTTCTAGCTTTCAGTTACTAGATTGCTAGCCTTGAGTTGCTTGCTTGCTAGATTTGGTTTCTTGCTTGCTTGTTTGCTTTGCGTTTATTGCTTTCAAGTATTTGTTGCTAGCTTGCTATCTTTGCGTTGTTTTCTTGCTTGCTTTGCTTTTCTTGCTTGATAGCTTTCGTTGCTAGCTTGCTAGCTTTGCGTTGCTAGCTTGCTAGCATTGCGTTGCAAGCTTGGTAATTTTGCGTTGCTAGCTTGTTAGATTATCGTTTGCTAGCTTGCTAGCTTTGCGTTGTAGCTTGCTCGATTTGCGTTCTAACTTGCTAGATTTGCGTTGCTAGGCTGCTTGTTTTGCTTTGCTACCTTGGTAGCTTTGCGTTGCTAGCTTGCTAGCTTTGCGACCTAGCTTCCTAGCTTTGCGATGCAAGCTTGCTACCTTTGCGTTGCTAGATTGCTAGCTTTTTGTTGCTAGCTTTCTAGCTTTGCTTTGCTATCTTGATATCTTTGCGTTGCTATCTTGCTAGATATGCATTGCTAGCTTTCCAGTTTTAGTTGCTTGCTTGGCAGGTTTGTGTTGCTAGATTGCTAACTTTTTGATGCTAGCTTGCAAGATTGCTAGCTTTGCGTTTCTAGCTTGCTAGCTTTGCGTTGCTAGCTTGCTAGCTTTGCGTTGCAAGCTTGCTAGATTTCTAGATATGCGTTGCTAGCTTTCTAGCTTTGCATTGCTATCTTGGTATCATTGCGTTGGTATCTTCCTACTTTTGCGTTGCCATCTTGCTTAATTGGCGTTGCTAGCTTTATAGATTTGCGTTTCTAGCTTGATAGTTTTGCGTTGCTAGCTTGCTAGCTTTGTGTTGCTGGCTTGCTAGGTTTGCGCTGCTAGCTTGCCAGCTGTGCGTTGCTCGCTTGCCAGCTTTGCGATTCTAGCTTGATAACTTTGCGTTGCTAGCTTGATATCTTTGCGTTGGTAGCTTACTAGCAATGTGTTGCTAGATTGCTAACGTTCCGTTGCTAGCTTGCTACTTTGCGTAGCTAACTTGGTAGCTTTGCGTTGCTAGCTAGTTTGCTTTGCATTGCTAGCTTTCTTTCTTTGCGTTGCTAGCTTGATAGTTTTGCGTTGCAAGCTTGGTAGTTTTGCGTTGCTAGCTAGGTAAATTTTCGTTGCTTGCTTGCTATCTATGCGTTCTAGCTTTCTTGCTTTGCGTTGGTAGCTAGCTATCTTTAGTTGCTAGCTTGCTAGCTTTGTGTTGCTAGCTTGGTAGTTTTACGTTGCTAGGAAGATAGCTTTCCGTTGCTATCTTCCTAGCTTTCAGTTACTAGATTGCTAGCTTTGCGTTTCTTGCTTGCTAGATTTGGTTCCTTGCTTGCTTGCTTGCTTGATTTGCGTTTATTTTTTCAAGATTTCGTTGCTAGCTTGCTAACTTTGCGTTGCTAGCTTGCTAGCATTGCGTTGCTAGCTTGCTACTTTGCTTTTCTACTTTGCTAGCTTGGCGTTAATAGCTTGCTAGCTTTGAGTTGCTTGCTTGCTAGATTGCTAGATTTGTGTTTCTAACTTTCTTGTTCTGCGTTGCTATCTTGCTAGCTTTGCGCTGCTACCTTGCTAGATTTGCGTTGCTAGCTTGGTAGCATTGCGTTGCTACTTTGATAGCTTTGCGTTTCTAGCTTGCTTGCTTTATTTGCTAGCTGGCTAGTTTTGCCTTGCTAGCTTGGTAGCTTTGAGTTTCTTGCTTGGGAGCTTTGCGTTGCTAGATTGCTAGGTTTGCGTTCTAGATTGCTTGCTTTGCGTTGCGAGCTTGCTATCTTTGCGTTGGTAGATTGTGAGCTTTGCTTTGCTAGCTTGCCACCTTTGCGTTGCTATCTGGCCAGCTTTGCGTTGATAGCTTGCCAGCTTTGCTTTGCTTGCTACCTAGCTTTGCGTTGCTAGCTTGACAGTTTGCGTTGCTAGCTTGCCAGCTTTGCGTTGCTAGCTTGCTAGATTTGTGTGGCTAGCTTGCTAGCTTTGCGTCACTAACTTCCTAGCTTTGCATTGCTAGCTTGCTAGCTTTGCGTCACTAACTTCCTAGCTTTGCATTGCTAGCTTGCTAGCTTTGCGTTTCGAGCTTGCTAATTTGCTAGATTTGAGTAGATAGCTTGCTATCTTTGCATTACTTCCTTGCTATCTTTGTTTTGCTAGCTTGCTAGTTTGTCGTTGTAAGCTTCCTAGCTTTGATTTGCTAGCTTGCTAGCTTTGCGTTGCTAGCTTGCTAGCTTTGCGTTGATAGCTTGGTAGCTTTGCGTTGTAAGCCTCCTAGCTTTGCTTTGCTAGCTTGCTATCTTTGCGTTGCTAGCTTACTAGTTTTCCGTTGCTAGCTTGTTAGTTTATTAGATATGCGTTGCTAGCTTGCTATCTTTGAGTTGCTTGCTTGCTTGCTTGCTGGCTTTGCGTTTCTTACTTGTTAGCTTTCGTTGCTAGCTTGCTAGGTTTGCGTTGCTAGCTTGCTAGCTCTGAGTTGCTAACTTGCTAGCATTGCGTTTCTAGCTTGCTAGCTTTTCTTTCCTACTTTGCTAGCTTGGATTTACTAGCGTGCAAGCTTTGAGTTGCAAGTTTGCTATATTGCTAAATTTGCGTTGCTAACGTGCTTCCTCTGAGTTACTATCTTGCTAGCTTTGCGTTGATAGATTGCTAGCTTTGCGTTGCAAGCTTGGTATCTATGATTTGCTAGCTTGTTAGCTTTGCGTTGCTAGCTTGCTAGTTTTGCGTTGTAGCTTGGTAGCTTTAAGTTGCTTGCTTGGTAGATTTGCGTTGATAGCTTCTTAGCTTTGCGTTCTAGCTTGCTTGGATTGCGTTGCTAGCTTGCTCCCTTTGCGTTGCTAGATTGCCAGCTGTGCGTTGTTAGCTTGCCACCTTTGCGTTGCTAGCTTGCTAGCTTTGCGTTGCAAGCTTGGAAGCTTTGCGTCGCTATTTCCTAGCTTTGGGTTTCTACCTTGCTAGCTTTGCGTTGCTAGCTTGCTATCTTGATAAATTTGCTTAGCTAAATTTTTAGCTTTGCGTTCGTAGCTTGTTAGCTTTGCGTTGCTAGCTTGCTAGCTTGCTAGATTTTCGTTGCTAATATGCTACGTCTGCGTTGCTAGGTTTCTAGCTTTGTGTTGTTATCTTGCTAGATTTCCGTTGCTAGTTAGCTAGCTTCTTAGATATGCGTTGCTAGCTTGCTATCTTTGTGTTGCTAGCTTGGCAGCTTTGTGTTGCTATCTTGCTAGATATGCGTTGCTAGCTTGCCAGCTTTGGGTTGCTAGCTTGCCAGTTTTGCGTTGCTAGCTTGCCAGTTTTCGTTGGAAGCTTGCCAGCTTTGCGTTGCTATCTTGCTAGATTTGCGTAGCTATCTTGCTAGCTTTGCGTTGCCAGCTTGCTAGGTTTGCGTTGTAGCTTGGTAGCTTTAAGTTGCTTGACTTGTAAATTTGCGTTGATAGCTTGCTAGCTTTGCGTTGATAGCTTGCTAGCTTTGCGTTGCTATCTTGCTAGCTTGCTAGATGTGCGTAGCTAATTTTCTAACTTTGCATTGCTAGCTTGCTATGGTGCTAGATTTGCGTTGCTAGCTTGCTACTTTTTCGTTCTAACTTGCTAGCTTTGCGTTGCTAGCATGCCAGCTTTTCGTTGCTAGCTTGACAGTTTGCGTTGCTAGCTTGCCAGCTTTGCGATACTAGCTTGCTTGCTTTCCGTTTCTAAATTGCTATCTTGCTAAATATTCGTTGCTAACTTGCTAGTTTTGCGTTGCTACCTTGCCGGCTGTGCGTTGCTATCTTGCCAGCTTTACATTGCTAGCTTGATAACTTTGCGTTGCTAGCTTGATAGCATTGCGTTGGTAGCTTGCTTGCTCTGAGTTGCTAGATTGCTAACTTTGGGTAGTTAGCTTGCTAGTTTGCATTGCTAGCTTGGTAGCATTGCGTTGCTAGCTTGTTAGCTTTGCATTGCTCGCTTGCTTTCTTTGCGTTGCAAGCTTGGTAGTTTTGCGTTGCTAGCTTGGTAGCTCTTCGTTGCTAGCTTGCTAGCTTTGCGTTGTAGCTTTCTTGGTTTGCGTTTCTATCTTGCTATTTATGCGTTGCTAGCTTTCTAGTTTTGCGTTGCTAGCTTGGTAGCTTTCTGTTGCTAGTTTTCTAGCCTTCCGTTGCTAGCTTCTTAGATATGCGTGGCTATCTTGCCAGCTTTGCGTTTCTAACTTGCCAGCTATGCGTTGCTAGATTGCTAGCATTGTGTTTATAGCTTGCCAGTTTTCGTTGCTAGCTTGCTAGCTTAGCGTTGCTGGCTTGCTTGATTTGAATGTCTAGCTTGCTATTTTGCGTTGCTAACTTGCTAGCTTTCCGTTGCTAGCTTGCTAGATTTGCGTTTCTAGATTGCTAGCTTTCCGTTGCTAGCTTGCTTGTTTTGCGTTGCTTGCTTGCTTGCTTTGCGTTTCTTGCTTGCTAGATTTGCGTTGCTAGCTTGCTACATTAGCGTTGCTAGCTTGTTTGATTTGCGTTTCTAGCTTGCTAGTCGAGGACTAAGAAGTATTTAGTCCCTCTAGACCTGAGACCTATGGTCCTTGAATATTTTCATGATTCAGCCCTAGGGGCGCATTTGGGGATTGCGAAACTTTCCTTCGTATATCGAAGGTGTTTTACTGGCCTGGCATTTGGTCGGATGTTTCCAAATATGTGCGCAGTTGTCAGTCTTGCCAGAAGGCAAAACCTGCCCAAAATACCCATGTTGGTCTTCACCATAATCAAATTATCACCAAACCCTTAGAGTGTGTCTTCATCGATTTGGTGGGGCCGATAGTCCGGAGTCGGCGGGGGAATGTGGCCATCTTGTTTGTGTTAGATGGCTTCTTCAAATTTGTTGCCATGTGCCCAGTCAGAAGGATCTGTTCTGAAGCAGTGGTCAAGGCCCTGGAGGAGGGGTATTTCCCCTGTTTTGGTCTTCCTCAGACCATCGTTTCAGACAATGCCGCGGTGTTTATGTCTCGCCTGTTTTATAACTCCTGTTTTTCTTGGGGGATTAAACATATTACTACCTCCCCCTATTATCCCCAAGCCTCTCAGGTGGAGCGGTTTAACCGAAATTTGAAGGTAGCCCTTACCGTCTACCACCACTCTCAACATACCTCGTGGGACGAGA
>NW_019721777.1:0-15233 GCF_002891405.2 Cryptotermes secundus | reverse complement strand
AAATTCTTTGACGATATAGAGATGAAATAAGGAATTATGAGCCGATCTCTTCGGCTCACTGCAAAGAGGTGCCTCGTGGAAGATGGCAGCAGCGGCTAGCTCCGTTCTCATCCCACTCTTCACTTGTTTACTCTGTAATCCGTGGCGTGCTTACGTCATCCCTGTGGCCAAGGTCCCTTTCCATTCGACTGGAGTCATTCTCTCTCTGCCTGGACGTCGTTGAGTGCGGATGTGTTTTCCCGCAGCTAAATTCCCTTTTGGTCAGCGCTGTAATAAATTCCTTGTTGGTTTGGCCGGTGGACTCCAGGCAGGGAGGGCCTTCCCCAGGTAAGCCTGTCTGAGCTTTGTAAGTTTCTTGATATACCGAAGGTGGAATTATCTGGTATTGCATTCCTGCCTGCTCCCAGTGTGGGGAAGTAGAGGCATTAGCGTGATTGATTGAGTTTTTTGGTTTGATTTGAACTTTACGTGTTCCCCTCTGGAAATCAGAGAAATCCAAGCCACGTGTGTGGTTCATTGTGATTCCTTCCCTTCAGGAACTGTAACGTAATTGTCTGTACTGAATTTTCAAGTGAATTACGAGTTTATTTCATGATCTGGCTGTCCATGTGTAATCAGAGAAATGTAAATGTCCGAGCTGATTTCCAACTTGAATCAGAGTGTTCCATGATACGGCTGTCCTGGTGTGATCAGAGATTCCAAGCCACGTGTGTGGTTTCTTGTAACGGTAGAAGTATTGTTCATATTGAGTTTTGAGCAGAATTGTAAAGTGCGCCGTAACATGGCGGTCCTGTGGCTACGTAAGCGTAATCAGATGTGCTGATGCCTAGATTGAGTTGGTCAAGCAATTCTGTTGTACCCTGTAATATTCTAGTCTCTTGTGTGTATTCCTTGGTTGTTTTTTTGTTCTGAATTTTCTTTTGTAATAAATGTTCTATTGTCTCTGTGACTGCTTGTCGAATTTCATTGTAACAAAAGGGAGACCAAACTATAAGACTAGGGAGAGATCCCGGCTTCCCAGAGAGCTGGCGTAACGGACACCTCCCCCCTGGAGGGTGAAGTTAGCATGCTAGATTGCTAGATATGCGTTGCTAGCTTGATAGCTTCCAGTTGGTATGTTGCTAGGTTTGCGATGCTAGCTTGCTAGCTTGGGGTTCCTAGCTTTCCAGCCTTGCGTTCCTAGCATGATGGGTTGCTAGCTTGCTAGATATGCGTTGCTTGCTTGCCAGCTTTAGGTTGCTAGTTTGCCAGTTTTGCGTTGCTAGCTTGCAAGTTTGCGTTGCTAGCTTGCTAGATTTGCGTGGCTAGCTTGCTAGCTTTGCGTTGCTACCTTGGTAGCTTTCCGTTGATAGCTTGCTAGCTTTGCGTCGCTAGCTTGCTAACTTTACTTTCCTAACTTCCAAGCTTTGCGTTGCTAGCTTGCTAGATATGCGTAGCCTATTTTCCAGCTTTGCGTTGCTAGCTTGCTATGGTGCTAGATATGCGTTGCTAGCTTGCTAGTTTTGCGTTGCTAACTTGCTAGCTTTGCGTTGCTAGATTGCTAGCTATGCTTTGCTAGCTTGCTAGCTTTACTTTGATAGCTTACCAGCTTTGCGTAGCTACCTTGGTAATTTTGCCTTGCTAGCTTCCTAGATTTGGTTGCTAGCTATCTATGTTTTCGTTGCTAGCTTGCTAGCATTGCTTTGCTACCTTACTAGCATTGCTTTGCTAGCTTGCTAGCTTTGCTCTCATAGCTTGCTAGCTTGGCGTTACTAGTTTGCTAGCTTGGAGTTGCTAGCTAGCTAAATTGCTAGATTTGCGTTGCTAACATACTAGTTCTGAGATGCTATCTTGCTAGCTTAACGTTTCTAGCTTGCTAAGTTTGCGTTGCTAGCTTTGTAGCATTGTGTTGCTAGCTTGTTTGCCTTGCGTTGCTAGCTTGCTTGCTTTGCGTTGCTAGCTTGCTAGTTTTGCGTTGCTAGCTTGGTAGCTTTGATTTGCTTGCTTGGTAGCTTTGCGTTGCTAGCTTGCTAGCTTTGCGTTCTAGCATGTTTGCTTTGCGTTGCTAGCTTGGTATATTTGCGTTGCTAGATTGCCAGGTTTGCGTTGCTAGCTTGCCACTTTTGCGTTGCTAGCTTGCAAGCTTTGCGTTGCTAGCTTGCCAGTTTTGCTTTGCTAGCTTTCTAGCATTGCGTTGCTAGCTTATCAGTTTGAGTTGCTAGTTTGCCAGCTTTGCGTTGCTAGCTTGCTAGATTTGCGAGGCTAGCAGGCCAGGTTTGCGTTGCTTGCTGGCTTTCCTGCTTTAGCCTTTCTTGCTTTGAATTGCTAGCTTGCTTGCTTTGTTTTGCTAGCTTGCTAGCTTTGCGTTGCTAACTTGGTAGCTTTGCGTGGCTAGCTTGTTAGCTTTGCCTTACTAGCTAGCAAGCTTGGCGTTGTTAGCTTACTAGCTTTGCGTTTCTAGCTAGCTAGCTTTGCGTTGCTAGCTTGCTAGCTTAGCGTTGCTAGCTTGCCAAGTTGTGTTACTAACTTGATAGCTTTGCGTTGTAAACTTGATAGTTTTGCGTTGCTATCTTGCTAGATTTGCGTGGCTAGCTTGCTAGCTTTGCTTTGCAAAATTGCTAGCTTTCAGTTGCGAGCTTGCTAGATTTGCGTGGCTAGCATGATAACCTTGCGTTGCTAGCTTACTTGTTTTCCTTTGCTAGTTTGCTAGGTTGTTAGATATGCGTTGGTAGCTTGGTATCTTTGCGTTGCAAGCTTGCCAGCTTTGCGTTGCTAGCTTGCCAGCTTTGCGTTGATAGCTTGCCTGCTTTGCGTTTCTAGATTGCCAGCTTTGCGTTGCTAGCTTGCTGGCTTTTTTTGCTAGATTGCTAGCTTGCTAGATATGCGTTGCTAGCTTGCTAGCTTTGCTTTGCTAGCTTGCTAAGTTGTCGTTGCTAGCTTGCTAGATTTGCGTTGCTAGATTGGTAGCTTTTCGTTTCTAGCTTGCTAGCTTTGCGTTGCTAGATTGCTAGCTTTATGTTGCTAGCTGGCAATCTTTGGTTTGCAACCTTGCAGGCTTTGAGTTGCTAGCTTGCCAGGTTTGCGTTCCTAGCTTGCTAGATTTCCGTTGCTACCTTGCTAGATTTCCGTTGCTAGCTTGTTAACTTTGCGTTGCTAGCTTGCTAACTTTGCGTTGCTTGCTTGCTAGCTTTGCGTTGCTAGCTTGCTAGATTTGCGCTGCATTCTTGCTTGCTTTGCGTTTCTTGCTTGCTAGCTTTGCGTTGCTAGTTTGCTAGATTTGCTTTGCTAGCATGCTAGCTTTGCGTAGCTAGCTTGGTAGCCTTGCGTTGCTAGCTTGTTAGCTTTGCGTTGCCAGCTTGATAGGTTTGCGTTGCGATCTTCCAAGCTTGGCGTTGCTACCTTGCTAGCTTTGCGTTGCTAGATAGTTAGCTTTGCGTTGCTAGCTTGCTATCTTGCTAGATATGCATTGCTAACTTGACAGCTTTGCGTTGCTAGCTTGCCAAATTTGCGTTGTTTCTTTCCAGGTTGCGTTGCAAGCTTGCCAGGTTTGCTTTGCTAACTTGCTAGATTTGCGTTAATAGATTGCTAGATATGCGTTGCTAGCTAGATAGCCTTGCGTTGCTCTCTTGCTAGCTCTGCGTTGATAGCTTGCAAGCTTTGCGTTGTTAGCTTGTTAGTTTTGCGTTGCTAGCTTATTAGCTTTGCTTTGCTAGCTTGATATCTTTGCGTTGCTAGCTTGCTAGTTTAATTTGCTAGCTTGGTAGCTTTGCGTTGATAGCTTGCTAGCTTTGCGTTCTAGCTTGCTAGCTTTGCGTTGCTAGCTTGCTATTCTAGCATGCTTGCTTTGAGTTGCTAGCTTGCAAGCTTTGCTTTGCTAAGTTGCCAGCTGTGCGTTGATAGCTTGCCAGCTGTGAGTAGCTAGCATTCCAGCTTTGCGTTGCTAGCTTGCAAGCTTTGCGTTTCTTGCTTGCTAGGTTTGCGTTGCTGGCTTGGTAGCTTTGGGTTGCTAACTTCCTATCTTTGCGTTGCTAGCTTGCTAACTTTGCGTTGCAAGCTTGCTACCTTTGAGTTGCTAGCTTGCTAGCTTTGCGTTGCTGGCTTTGCTAGATTTGCGTTGCTAGCTTGCTAGATTTGCGTTGCTAGCTTGCTAGCTTTGCGTTTCTAGCTTGCTAGCTTTCCGTTGCTATCTTGCTAGCTTCTTAGATATGCGTTGCTACATTTGCTATCTTTGCGTTGCTAGCTTGCCAGCTTTGCGTTGCTAGCTTGCTAGATTTGCGTTGCTAGCTTGCCAGCTTTGCGTTTCTAGCTTGCCTGCATTGCGTTTCTAGATTGCCAGCTTTGCGTTTTTAGCTTTCCAGCTATTCGTTGCTAGCTTACTAGCTTTGTGTTGCTTGCTTGCCAGCTTTGCTTTGTTAGCTTGCTAGCTTTCCTTTGGTAGATTGCTATCTTGATAGATATGTGTTGTTAGTTTGCTACGTTTGCGTTGCTAGCTTGCTAGCTTTGCGTTGCTAGCTTGCTAGCTTTGCGTTGCTAGATTGCTAGCTTTGCGTTGCTAGCTTGCTAGTTTGGCGTTGCATGCTTGCTTGCTTTGCGTTTCTTGCGTGCTAGCGTTCGTTGCTAGGTTGCTAGCTATGCGTTGCTAACTTACTAGCTTTGCGTTTCTAGATTACTAGCATTACGTTGTTAGCTTGCTAGCTTTGCTTTGCTAGCTTGGTAGCTTTGCATTGCTAGCTTGTTAGCTTTGCGTTACTATCTTCCTAGCTTTTTGATCCTAGCTTGCTAGCTTTGTTTTGCTAGCTTGCTAGCTGAGCGTTGCTAGCTTTACAGCTTTGCGTTGCTAGCTTGCCAGCATTGCGTTGTTTGCTTGCTACCTTTGTGTTGGTAACTCGCTAGCTTTTCGTTGCTAGCTTGCTGGCTTTGCGTTGCTAGCTTGCAGGTTTGCGTTCCTAGCTTGGTACCTTTGCGTTGCTAACTTCCTATCATTGCTTTGCTAATTCGCTAGCTTTGCTTTTCAAGCTTGCTAGCTTTGATATGCTTGCTTGCTAGCTTTGCGTTGCTAGCTTGCTACATTTACGTTGCTTTCTTAATAGCTTTGCTTTTCTAGCTTGCTAGCTTTCCGTTCCTAGCTTGCTAGATTTTAGATATGCGTTGCTAGCTTGATAGCTTTGCGTTGCTAGCTTGCCAGCTTTGCGTTGCTAGCTTGCTTTCTTTGCGTTTCTAGATTGCCAGCTTTGCGTTGTTAGCTTCCATTTTTGCGTTGCTAGGTTGCCTGCTTTGCGTTGCTAGCTTGCCTGCTTTGCTTTGCTAGCTTGCCAGCTTTCCGTTGCTAGCTTTCTATCTTGCTATATATACGTTGCTAGCTTGGTAGCTTTGTGTTACATGTTTGCTAGCTTTGCGTTGCTAGCTTGCTAGCTTTGCGTTGCTAGATTGCTAGGTTTGCATTGCTAGCTTGCTATATTTCCTTTGCAAGCTTAACAGCTTTGCGTTGCTAGCTTGCTAGTTTAGCGTTGCTTGCTTGCTTGCTTTGCGTTTCTTGCTGGCTAGATTTCGTTGATAGCTTGCTAGCTTTTCGTTGCTAGCTTACTAGCTTTCCGTTACTAGCTTGCTAGCATTGCGTTGCTAGCTTGCTAGCTTTGCGTTTCTAGCTTGCCTTTTGCCCTGCTATCATGCCAGCTTTACGTTGCTAGCTTGATAGTTTTGCTTTGCTAGCTTGATAGCCATGCGTTGCTAGCTTGCACGCATTGCGTTGCCAGCTTGGTAGGTTTGCTTTGCTACCTTGTTAACTTGTCGATGCTAGCTTGCTAGCATTGCGTTGTTTGGTAGCCAGTATTTCGTTGCTAGCCTGCTAGATTGCTAGATATGCTTTGCTAGCTTGGTAGCTTTGTGTTCCTAGCTTGCAAGGTTTGCGTTGCTAGCTTGCTAGATTTGCGTTCTTGCTTGCTATCTTTGCGTTGCTACTTTGTTAACTTTGCTTGCAATCTTGCTAGCTTTGCGTAGGTAGCTTGCTAGCTTTGCGTTGAAAGCTTGCCAGTTTTGCGTTGCTATCTTGCTAGCTTCCCTTTGCTAGCTTTCCAGCTATGCGTTGCTAGGTTACTAGCTTTGCGTTGCTAATTTGCTAGCTTTGCTTTGCTTGCTTGAGTGCTTTGTGTTTCTTTCTTGATGGTTTGTGATTCTAGCTTGCTAGCTTTGCGTTGCTAGCTTGCTAGCTTTGAGTTGTTAGCTTGGTAGCCTTGCGTTGCTAGAGTGTTAACTTTGCGTTGCCACCTTGATAGGTTTGCGTTGCTACCTTGCTAGCTTGGCGTTGCAAGCTTGCTAGCTTTGCTTTGATAGCATGCTAGCTTTGCGTTACTAGCTTGCCAGCTTTGCGTTGCTATCTTGCCAGCTGTGCGTTGCTTGCTTGCCAGCTGTGAGTTGCTAGCTTTCTAGGTTTGCGTTGTTAGCTTGCTATTTTT
The DNA here is from genome assembly GCF_002891405.2 of Cryptotermes secundus. NCBI lineage: Eukaryota > Metazoa > Arthropoda > Insecta > Blattodea > Kalotermitidae > Cryptotermes > Cryptotermes secundus. Next base: position 8,802 of record NW_019721777.1, on the reverse strand, counting down.
GCGTTGCTAACTTCCTAGGTTTTGTTGCTAGCTTGCTAGCTTTGCGATGCTAGCATGTTAGCTTGCTTGATTTGGTAGCTAGCTTGTTAGATTTGGATTGCTACCTTGCTAGCTTTATGTTGCTATCTTGCTATCTTTGCGTAGATAGCTTGCTAACATTTAGTAGCTTGCTTGCTATTTTAGCTTAGCTAGCTTGCTAGCTTGCTAGATTTGTATTGCTAGCTTGCTAGGATTGCGTTGCAAACTTGCTAAGTTTTGCGTTGCTAGCTTGCTAGCTTGTTAGATTTGTATTGCAACCTTTCTAGCTTTGCGTTGTTAGCTTTCCAACTATGCGTTTCTAGCTTGCCATCTTTGCGTTGCTAGCTTGCTAGCTTTTGCGTTGCTAGCTTGCTTGTTTTGCGTTGCTAGCTTGCTAGCATTGCTTTGCAAGCTTGCTAGCTTTGCTTTTCTAGCTTCCTATTTTGTGCTGATATCATGCCAGCTTTGCGTTGCTAGCTTGCTAAATTTTCGTGGCTAGCTTGCTACTTTTGCCTTGTCACCATGCTAGCTTTCCGATGCTAGCTTGCTAGATACTCGTTTCTAGCTTGCTATCTTTGCTTTGTTAGCTTGATAGCCATGCGTTGCTAGCTTTCTAGATTTGCGTTGCCAGCTTGGTAGGTTTGCTTTGCAACATTGTTAAATTGTCGTTGCTAGCTTGCTAGCATTGCGTTGCTAGGTAGCTAGGATTGCGTTGCTACCCTGCTAGATTGCTAGATATACTTAGAATGCTTGAAACTTTGCGTTGTTATCATGCTACCATTGCGTTGCTAGCTTGCTTGGTTTGCGTTGCAGGGTACCTAGCATTGCGTTGCTAGCCTGCTAGAATGCTTGATATGCTTTGATACCTTGATAGATTTGCGTTGCTATCTTGACAGCATTGCGTTGCTAGCTTGCTAGCTTTGCGATGATAGCTTGATAGTTTGGAATTGCCAGCTTGGTAGCTTTGCGTTCCTAGCTTGCTAGGTTTGCGTTCTAGCTTGCTATCTTTCCGTTCTACCTTGCTAACTTTGCCTTGCAATCTTGCTAGTTTTGCGATTCTAGCTTGTTAGCTTTGCGTTGCTAGCTTTCCAGCTTTGCGTTGCTACCTTGCTAGCTTTCCTTTGCTAGCTTTCCAGCTACGCGTTAATATTTTGCTAGATTTGCGTTGCTAGCTTGATTTCTTTCCGTTTCTTTCTTACTTTTTTGCGTTGCAAGCTTGCTAGCTTTGCTTTGCTAGCTTGCTAGAATTGTGTTGCTAGCTTGGTAGCCTTGCGTTGCTAGCGTGATATCTTTGCTTTGCCAGCTTGATAGGTTTGCGTTGCTACCTTGCTAGCTTGGCGTTGCTAGCTTGCTAGCTTTGCGTTGTTAGAGAGTTAGGTATGGGTTGCTAGATTGCTAGCTTGCTAGATATGAGTTGCTAACTTGCCAGCTTAGCGTTTCTTGCTTGCCAGCTTTGCGTTGCTAGCATGCCAGGTTTGCGTTGCTGGCTTGCCATTTTGCGTTGCTAGCTTGCCAGATTTGCGTTGCTAGCGTGCTAAATTTGGGTTGGTACCTTGCTATTTTTGCGTTGTTATCTTGCCAGCTGTGCGTTGCTAGCTTTCCATCTGTGCGTTGCTAGCTTTCTGGCTTTTCGTTGTTAGGTTGCTAGGTTTGCGTTGCTAACTTCCTAGCTTTGCGTTTCTAGCTTACTAGCTTTGCGTTGCTAGCATGCTAGCTTGCTAGATTTGGTAGCTAGTTTGTAAGATTTGGATTGCTACCTTGCTAGCTTTGTTTGCTATCTTGCTATCTGTGCGTAGCTAGCTTGCTAACATTTAGTTGCTAGCTTGCCAGTTTTGCGTTGCTAGCTTTCTAGCTTTTTAGATTTGTATTGCTAGCTTGCTAGGATTGCGATGAAACTTGTAACTTTTGGGTTGCTAGCTTGCTAGATTGCTAGATTTTCATTGCAAACTTTCTAGTTTTGCGTTCTTAACTTTCCAACTATGCGTTGCTAGCTTGCTATCTTTGCGTTCTTAGCTTGGTAGCTTTGCGTTGCTAACTTACTAGCTTTGACTTTCTAGCTTGCCAGCATTGCGTTGCTAGCTTCCTAGCTTGCTAGATTTGCGTAGCAACTTTGATAGCTGTGCGTTGTTAGTTTGCTAGCTTTGTGTTGCTATCTTGCCAGCTTTGCGTTTCTAGCTTGATACCTTGCTAGATTTGCGTTGCTGGTTTGCTAGCTTTGCGTTGCTAGCTTGCTAACTTTGCGTTGCTAGCTTGCAAAATTTCCGTTGCTAGCTTGGTAACTTGTTAGATATGCGTTGCTATCTTCTTAGCGTTGCGTTGCTAGCTTGCCAATTTTGCGTTGCTAGCTTGCCGGATTTGAGGATCTAGATTGCCAAATTTGCGTTGTTAGCTTTCCAGCTATCCGTTGCTAGCTTGACAGCTTTGCGTTGCTACCTTGCCAGCTTTGCGTTGCTAGCTTGCTAGCTTTCCGTTTCTAGCTTGATAACTTGCTAGATATGCTTGGCTAGCTTGCTAGTTTTACGTTATTACCTTACTAGCTTAACGTTTTTACCTTGCTAGCTTTCCGTTGCTAGCTTGCTAGCTTTGCGTTGCTATCTTGCTATCATTGCTTCGCTAGCTTGCTAGCTTTGCGTTGCTTGCTAGATTGCTTTGCGTTTCTTTCTTGCTAGCNCTTTCTAGCTTGCCAGCATTGCGTTGCTAGCTTCCTAGCTTGCTAGATTTGCGTAGCAACTTTGATAGCTGTGCGTTGTTAGTTTGCTAGCTTTGTGTTGCTATCTTGCCAGCTTTGCGTTTCTAGCTTGATACCTTGCTAGATTTGCGTTGCTGGTTTGCTAGCTTTGCGTTGCTAGCTTGCTAACTTTGCGTTGCTAGCTTGCAAAATTTCCGTTGCTAGCTTGGTAACTTGTTAGATATGCGTTGCTATCTTCTTAGCGTTGCGTTGCTAGCTTGCCAATTTTGCGTTGCTAGCTTGCCTGATTTGAGGATCTAGATTGCCAAATTTGCGTTGTTAGCTTTCCAGCTATCCGTTGCTAGCTTGACAGCTTTGCGTTGCTACCTTGCCAGCTTTGCGTTGCTAGCTTGCTAGCTTTCCGTTTCTAGCTTGATAACTTGCTAGATATGCTTGGCTAGCTTGCTAGTTTTACGTTATTACCTTACTAGCTTAACGTTTTTACCTTGCTAGCTTTCCGTTGCTAGCTTGCTAGCTTTGCGTTGCTATCTTGCTATCATTGCTTCGCTAGCTTGCTAGCTTTGCGTTGCTTGCTAGATTGCTTTGCGTTTCTTTCTTGCTAGCTTTTCGTTGCTAGATGCTAGCTTTGCGTTGCTAGCTTGCTAGCTTTGTGTTGCTAGCTTGGTAGCCTTTCGTTGCAAGCTTGCTAGCTCTGCGTTGCTACATTGCAAGCTTGGCGTTGCTAGCTGGCTAGCTTTGCGTTGTTAGGTATTTAGCATTGCGTTGCTAGATTTCTACCTTGCTAGATATGCGTTGCTATCTTGTCAGATTAGCGTTGCTAGTTTGCCAACTATGCGATGTTATCTTGCCAGGTTTGCGTTGATGGCTTGATAATTTGAGTTGCTAGCTTGCCAGCTTTGCGTTGCTAGCTTGCTAGATTTGCTTTGCTACCTTGCTAGCTTTCCGTTGCCAGATTTTTAGCTTTGCGTTGCTAGCTTGCTAGCTTTGCGATGCTAATTTTCTAGCTTTGTTTGCTAGCTTGCTAGCATTGTGTTGCTAGCTTGGAAGCCTTGCGTTGCTAGCGTGCTAGATTTGCGTTGCCAGCTTGATTGATTTGCGTTGCTAGCTTGCTAGGTTTGGGTTGCTAGCTTGCTAATTTTGATTTGCTAGCTGTGTAGCTTTGCGTTGCTAACATGTTAGCTTTGCGTTCTAGCTTGTTTGCTTTGCGTTACAAGTTTGCTATTTTTGTGTTCCTAGATTGCCAGCTTTGCGTTGCTAGTTTGCAACCTTTGCGTTGCTATCTTGCCATCTTTGGGTTGCTAGCTTGCCAACTTTGTGTAGCTAACTTCCTAGATTTGCGTTGCTAGCTTGCCCTTTTGCGTTGCTAGCTTGCCAGCTTTGCGTTGCTAACTTGCCAGCTTTGCGTTGCTAGCTTTATAGATTTGCGTTGCTAGCTTGCTAGCTTTGGGTTATAACTTGCTACCTTTGCGAAGCTAGCTCGCTATCTTGGTGTTCCTAGCTTCGTAGCTTTGCGTTGCTAGCTTGCTATTTTTGCGTTGCTAGTTTTGTAGCTTTGCGTTGCTTGCTTGCTAGCTTGGCGTTTCTAACTTGCTAGCTTTGCTTTGTTGCTTGCTATCTATATGTAGCTAGTTTGACAGGTTTGCTTTGCTATTTTGCCAGCTGTGCGTTGCTAGCTTGCCAGCTTTGCGTTGTTAGCTTGCCAGCCTTGCGTTCCTAACTTGCTAGCTTTTCGTTTCTACCATGCTAGCTTTGCGTTGTAAGCTTGCTAGCTTTGCGTTGGGATCTTGCTAATTTTACGTTGCTTGCTTGCTTGCCTGTTTAGCGTTTCATGCTTGCTAGCTTTGCATTCCTAGCTTGCAAGCTTTGTATTGCTAACTTGCTAGATTTGCGTTGCTACCATGGTAGCTATGCGTTGCTAGCTAGCTTGGCCTTGCTAGCTGTTTAGCTTGGCGTTGCTAGCTTCCTTGGTTTGAGTTGCTAGCTTGCTAGCTTTGCGTTGCTAGATTGCAAGTTTGCGTTGCTAGCTTGCCAGATTTGCGTTGTTAGCTTGCCAGTTTTGCGTTGCTAACTTGCTAGGTTTGCGTGTCTAGCTTGCTAGCTTTGATTTGCTGCCTTGCTAATTTTCCATTGCTAGCTTGATAGATTTGCGTTGCTAGCTTGCTAGCTTTACGTTTGCTTCCTTGCTAGCTTTCCGTTTCTAGCTTGCTAACTTTGCTTTTTCTAGCTTGCTAGCTTTGCGTTTCTAGCTTGCAATCTTTGCGTTGCTAGCTTTATAGGTTTGCGTTGCTAGCTTGCTAGCTTTGCGTTGCTAGATATCTAGCTTTGCGTTGCTAGCTTGCTATCTTGTTAGATATGCGTTGCTACCTTCCAACATTTTTTTGATAGCTTGCCAGGTTTGCGTTGCTTGCTTGCCAGTTTGCGTTGCTACCTTGCTTGATTTGCGTGGCTAGCTTGCTAGCTATTTTTGCTAGCTTGCTAGTTTTGCTATGCAAGCTTGCAATCTTGGCGTTTCTAGCTTGCTACCTTTGCGTTGCTTTCTTGCTTGCATTGAGTTTCTTGCTTGCTAGCTTTGCTTTGATAGCTTGCTAGCTTTGCTTTACTAATTTGTTTGTCATGCGTTGCTGACTTGCTAGCTTTTCGTTGCGAGTATGATAGGTTTGCGTTCCTACCTTGCTAGAATGGCGTTGCTACCTTGATAGCTTTGCTTTGCTAGCTTGCTACTTTGCGAGATATGCGTTGTTAGCTTGATAGCTTTGTTTTGCTATTTTGCTAGCTTTGTGTTGCTAACTTGCTAGCTTTGCGTTGCTAGCTTGCTATCTTGGCGTTCCTAGCTGGGTAGATTTTCTTTGCCAGCTTTCTTGCTTTGCGTTGCTATATTGCTAGCTTTGCGTTGCTAGCTTGCTATCTTGGCGTTCCTAGCTGGGTAGATTTTCTTTGCCAGCTTTCTTGCTTTGCGTTGCTATATTGCTAGCTTTGCGTTGCTAGCTTGCTATCATGGCGTTCCTAGCTTGTTAGCTTTTCGTTGCTAGCCTGCTAGTTTTTCGTTGCTTGCAAGCTTGCTTTGCGTTTCTTTCTTGCTAGAATTCTTTGCTAGCTTGCTAGCTTTACGTTGCTAGCTTACTAGCATTGCGTTGTTTTATGGTAGCATTTCGTTGCTAGCTTGCTAGCTTTGCGTTCCTATCTTGTGTGCTTGGCATTTATAGCTTGCTATCTTAGAGTTGATAGCTTGTTAGATTGCTAGATTTGCGTTGATATCTTGATAGATTTGCGTTTCTAGCTTGCTGGATTGCGTTGCTAGCTTGGTAGGTTTTCTTTGCTAGCTTGTTGATTTTGCGTTGCTGGCTTGCTAGCTTTACGTTGCTAGCTTGCTAGCTTTACGTTGCTAGCTTGCTAGCTTTACGTTGCTAGCTTGCTAGCTTTGCTTTGCAATCTTGCAAGTTATGCGTTGCTTGCTTGCTTGCCTGTTTAGCGTTTCTTACTTTCTACGTTTGCATTGCTAGCTTGATAGCTTTGTGTTGCTAACTTGTTAGATTTGCTTTGCTACCTTGGTAGCTTTGCCTTGCTAGCTTGTAAGCTTTGCGATGCTAGCTTGTTAGCTTGGCCTTGCTAGCTGGGTATCTTGGCGTTGCTAGCTTGCTAGCATTGAGTTGCTAGCTTGCTAGATTTGCGTTTCTAGCTTGCCATTTTGCGCTGTTATCATGCCAGATTTGCGTTGCTGCCTTGCTCGATTTTCGTTGCTAGCTTGCTAGTTTTGCTTTGCTAGCTAGATAGCCATGCGTTGCTAGCTTGCTAGATTTGCGTTGCCAGCTTGGTAGGTTTGCTTTGCTACCTTGTTAAATTGTAGTTACTAGCTTGCAGCATTGGGTTGCTAGCCTGATAGATTGCTAGATATGCTTTGCTAGCATGAATGCTTTGCGTTGCTATCTTGCTACCATTGCGTTGCTAGCTTGCAAGATTTGCGATGCTAGGTTGCTTGTTTGGAGTTACTAGCTTGGTAGGTTTGCGTTCCTAGCTTGCTAGGATTGCGTTGCTATGTAGCTACGCATTGCGTTGCTAGCTGCTAGACTGCTTGATATGCTTTGCTAGCTTGATAGCTTTGCGTCTATCTTGACAGAATTGCGTTGCTAGCTTTCTAGTTTTGCGATGATATCTTGCTAGTGTGGATTTGCTAGCTTGGTGGCTTTGCTTTCCTAGCTTGATATGTTTGCGTTGTTAGTTTGCTAGATTTGCGTTCTAGCTTGCTATCTCTGCCTTGCTACCTTGCTAACATTGCCTTGATATCTTGCTAGCTTTGCGTTGCTAACTTGACAGCTTTGCGTTGCTACCTTGCCAGCTTCCCTTTGCTAGCTTTACAGCTATACGTTGCTAGGTTGCTAGCTTTGCGTTGCTTGCTTGATTCCTTTGCGTTTCACTCTTGCTAGCTTTGCGTTGCTAGCTTGCTTGATTTGCGTTGCTAGCTTGCTAATTTCGTGTTGCTAGCTTGGTAGCCTTGCGTTGCAAGCGTGTTAGCTTTGCGTTGCCAGCTTGATAGATTTGCGTTGCTACCTTGATAGCTTTGCGTTGGTAGCTTGCTAGCTTTGCTTTGCTAGCAGGCTAGCTTTGCCTTGCTAGCTTGCCAGCTGTGCGTTTCTTTGTTTCTAGCTTTGCGTTGTTAACTTGCTAGGTTTGCAGCTTTGCATTGCGAGATATCTAGCTATGCGTTGCTAGCTTGCCATCTTTGCGTTGCTAGCTTGCCAGCTTTGCGTTGGTAGCTTGCTAGCTTTGCGTTGCTAGTTTGCTAGATTTTTCGCCTATCTTGGTAGCTTTGCGTTGCTAACTTCCTAGCTTTGACTTTGTAGCTTGCTACTTTTCGTTTCTAGCTTCCTAGCTTGCTAGATTTGCGTAGCAACTTTGATAGCTGTGCGTTGTTAGCTTGCAAGCTTTGCGTTGTTATCTTGCTAGCTTTGCGATGCTAGCTTGAGAGCTTGCTAGATTTGCGTTGGTGGTTTGCTAGATTTGCGTTGCTAGCTTGCTAGCTTTGCGTTGCTTGCTTGCAAAATTTCCGTTGCTAGCTTGCTAGATATGCGTTGCTATCTTGCTAGCTTTGCGTTGCTAGCTTTCCATCTTTGCGTTACTAGCTTGCCAGCTTTGCGTTGCTAGCTTGCCTGATTTTCGTATCTAGATTGCCAAATATGCGTTGTAAGCTTTCCAGCTATACGTTGCTTGCTTGACAGCTTTGCGTTGCTAGCTTGCCAGATTTGCTTTGCTAGCTTGCTAGGTTTCCCTTTCTAGCTTGATATCTTGCTAAATATGCGTTGCTAGCTTGCTAGCTTTGCGTTGTTAGATTGCAAGCTTTCCGTTGCTAGCTTGCTAGCTTTGCTTTGATAGCTTACAGGATTTGCGTTGCAACTGGCCAGGATTGCATTTCTAGCTTGCCAGATTTTTGTTGCTTGCTTGCTAGATTTACGTGGCAAGCTTGCTAGTTTTACGTTGTTACCTTACTAGCTTTTCGAAGCTAGCTTGCTAGCTTATCGTTGCTAGCTTGCTAGCTTTGCGTTGCTAGCTTGCTTGCTTTTTGATGCTAGGTTGGTAGCCTTGCGTTGCTAGCTTGCTAGCTTTGCGTTGCCAACTTGATAGGTTTGCGATGCTACATTGCTAACTTGGCGTTGCTAGCTTGCTAGCTTTGCTTTGCTAGGTAATTAGCATTGTGTTGCTAGATTTCTAGCTTGCTAGATATGCGTTGCTAGCTTGCCAGCTTAGCGTTGCTTGCTTGCCAACAATGCGTTGCTATCTTGCCAGCTTTGCGTTGCTATCTTGCCAGCTTTGCGTTGCTAGATAGCTTGCTAGCTTGTGTTGCTAGATTTCTATATTGCTGGATATGCGTTGCTAGCTTTTCAGTTTGCGTTGCTAGCTTGCAAGCTTTGCGTTGCTAGCTTGCTAAGTTGGCGTTGCTACCTTCCTAGCTTTCCGTTGCTAGCATGTTAGCTATGCGTTGCTAGCTTGCTAGCTTTGCGATGCTAATTTGTTAGCTGTGCGTTGCTAACTTGGTAGCTTTGCGTTGCTAACTTTATTAGCTTTGCGATTTAGCTTGCTTGCTTTGCGTTGCAAGCTTGCTA